>NW_028232407.1:0-5000 GCF_054491065.1 Syngnathus leptorhynchus | reverse complement strand
TTTGTGTCATTTTATCCGAGCAGACGGGCGCCGCGAGGCGGACCGTCCGGGGCGACTCTCGGCCTGTGTTTTCGGAGCCGGCCGGGCATCACGCTCCCTCCTTGGATGGACAACATTCGTAGTTGACACTTTGTGTCATTTTATCCGAGCAGACGGGCGCCGCGAGGCGACCGTCCGGGGCGACTCTCGGCCTGTGTTTAAGGAGCCGGCCGGGCATCACGCTCCTTCCTTGGATGGACAACATTCGTAGTTGACACTTTGTGTCATTTTATCCGAGCGGGCGGGCGCCGCGAGGCGGACCGTCCGGGGCGACTCTCGGCCTGTGTTTAAGGAGCCGGCCGGGCATCACGCTCCTTCCTTGGATGGACAACATTCGCAGTTGACACTTTGTGTCATTTTATCCGAGCAGACGGGCGCCGCGAGGCGGACCGTCCGGGGCGACTCTCGGCCTGTGTTTTCGGAGCCGGCCGGGCATCACGCTCCCTCCTTGGATGGACAACATTCGTAGTTGACACTTTGTGTCATTTTATCCGAGCAGACGGGCGCCGCGAGGCGACCGTCCGGGGCGACTCTCGGCCTGTGTTTAAGGAGCCGGCCGGGCATCACGCTCCTTCCTTGGATGGACAACATTCGTAGTTGACACTTTGTGTCATTTTATCCGAGCGGGCGGGCGCCGCGAGGCGGACCGTCCGGGGCGACTCTCGGCCTGTGTTTAAGGAGCCGGCCGGGCATCACGCTCCTTCCTTGGATGGACAACATTCGCAGTTGACACTTTGTGTCATTTTATCCGAGCAGACGGGCGCCGCGAGGCGGACCGTCCGGGGCGACTCTCGGCCTGTGTTTTCGGAGCCGGCCGGGCATCACGCTCCCTCCTTGGATGGACAACATTCGTAGTTGACACTTTGTGTCATTTTATCCGAGCAGACGGGCGCCGCGAGGCGGACCGTCCGGGGCGACTCTCGGCCTGTGTTTAAGGAGCCGGCCGGGCATCACGCTCCTTCCTTGGATGGACAACATTCGCAGTTGACACTTTGTGTCATTTTGTTCGGCCTGTGTTTAAGGAGGCGGCCGTCCTCCACTCGGTCCGTGTTTAAGGAGCGACACTCGCGCTCCGGTTCGGCCTGTATTTAGGGAGGCGGCCGTCCTCCGCTTGGTCTGTGTTAAGGGCGACACTCTGTCCATGTTTGAGGAGCCTGGCCCTGACGCTCCTCTCCGGCCTGTGTTTAAGGAGGCGGCCGTCCTCCCCTTGGTCCGTGTTAAGGGCGACACTCGGTCCATGTTTGAGGAGCCTGGCCCTGACGCTCCTCTCCGGCCTGTGTTTAAGGAGGCGGCCGTCCTCCCCTTGGTCCGTGTTAAGGGCGACACTCGGTCCATGTTTGAGGAGCCTGGCCCTGACGCTCCTCTCCGGCCTGTGTTTAAGGAGGCGGCCGTCCTCCCCTTGGTCTGTGTTAAGGGCGACACTCGGTCCATGTTTGAGGAGCCTGGCCCTGACGCTCCTCTCCGGCCTGTGTTTAAGGAGGCGGCCGTCCTCCCCTTGGTCCGTGTTAAGGGCGACACTCGGTCCATGTTTGAGGAGCCTGGCCCTGACGCTCCTCTCCGGCCTGTGTTTAAGGAGGCGGCCGTCCTCCCCTTGGTCCGTGTTAAGGGCGACACTCGGTCCATGTTTGAGGAGCCTGGCCCTGACGCTCCTCTCCGGCCTGTGTTTAAGGAGGCGGCCGTCCTCCCCTTGGTCTGTGTTAAGGGCGACACTCGGTCCATGTTTGAGGAGCCTGGCCCTGACGCTCCTCTCCGGCCTGTGTTTAAGGAGGCGGCCGTCCTCCCCTTGGTCTGTGTTAAGGGCGACACTCGGTCCATGTTTGAGGAGCCTGGCCCTGACGCTCCTCTCCGGCCTGTGTTTAAGGAGGCGGCCGTCCTCCACTTCCTTCCATGCACCACCACATTCGCAGTTGACACTTTGCCATTTTTTCAGAGAGGTGACACTTAGTCGTTTTTTCGAAAGTTGACACTTAGTCGTTTTTTCGAAAGTTGACACTTTGCCGTTTTTTCAGAGAGGCGACACTTAGTCGTTTTTTCGAAAGTTGACACTTAGCAGTTTTTTCGAAAGTTGACACTTAGCCGTTTTTTCGAAAGTTGACACTTAGCCGTTTTTTCGAAAGTTGACACTTAGTCACTTTTTCGCCACAGTGACACCTCCAGCGCGTGCCACGGCGCTTTTCAGGTCTTCTATCCGACCTTGTGCTGTCGAGGACGGCGTGTCCGACGCCGTGGGGAGACCAGCACCATCTCCTCCATACTCGTAAACGGGGTGCTTTGGAAAACGGGGGGAAAGTCGATGAGTACACTGACTACTGGGACCATTTCATTGTACTCTGGCGCACCTGAAGACCAAAAAAGGTACTGCACCTTAGCCCGGGTACCTCACCCCCTGGTACCTCGAGGAGAACTTAGAAAAATTTCGACAAATTTTTGGTGAGCTCCAGGGAGAGAGGCTGATTTTTCGCTTTTTGAGGCCGACCGCCGAACCGGCGCGGGGCGGACTCACAAGCCCCGCAGAGCCGTGGGCACTTAGTCGTTTTTTCAGAGAGGCGACACTTAGTCGTTTTTTCAGAGGCGACACTTAGTCGTTTTTTCGAAAGTTGACACTTAGCCGTTTTTTCGAAAGTCGACACTTAGCCGTTTTTTTGGAAAGTTGACACTTAGTCGTTTTTTCGAAAGTTGACACTTAGTCGTTTTTTCGCCACAATTGGCTCTGAGCTCCAGGGGGAGAGCCTGGTTTTGCCTTATTTCAGGCCGGCTGGGGAACCGGCGCGGGTCGGATGCACGAGCCCGGCAGAGCCGTGGGCACTTAGAAAATTTTCGCCGATTAAGCTGGGACCTCCAGGCGGAGACCGGCATTCCTCGTCCTCGGGGTTCGACCCAGGAACCGGCGCTGGGCAGACGCCGTAGCCACGCAGAGCCGTGGGCACTTAGAAAATATTCGCCAAGTTGGCTCTGAGCTCCAGGCGGAGAGGCTGGTTTTGCCTTATATCAGGCCGGCTGGGGAACCGGCGCGGGTCGGATGCACGAGCCCGCAGAGCCGTGGGCACTTTGCCATTTTCTCAGAGTCGACACTTAGTCGTTTTTTCAGAGAGGCGACACTCTGTCGTTTTTTCGAAAGTTGACACTTTGCCGTTTTTTCAGAGAGGCGACACTTAGCCGTTTTTTCAGAGATGTGACACTTAGCCGTTTTTTCAGAGATGTGACACTTAGCCGTTTTTTCAGAGATGTGACACTTTGCCGTTTTTTCGAAAGTTGACACTTAGCCGTTTTTTCGAAAGTCGACACTTAGCCGTTTTTTCAGAGATGTGACACTTTGCCGTTTTTTCGAAAGTTGACACTTAGCCGTTTTTTCGAAAGTTGACACTTAGTCGTTTTTTCACAGATGTGACACTTAGAAACTTTTTGCCAAGTTGGCTGTGAGCTCCAGGAGGAGACCGTTATTTTTCGTCATTCGAGGCCGACTGCGGAACCGGCGCTGGGCGGACGCCAAAGCTCGGCAGGGCCGTGGGCACTTAGAAACTTTTTGCCAAGTTGGCTGTGAGCTCCAGGAGGAGACCGTTATTTTTCGTCATTCGAGGCCGACTGCGGAACCGGCGCTGGGCGGACGCCAAAGCTCGGCAGGGCCGTGGGCACTTAGAAACTTTTTGCCAAGTTGGCTGTGAGCTCCAGGAGGAGACCGTCATTTTTCGTCATTCGAGGCCGACTGCGGAACCGGCGCTGAGCGGACGCCAAAGCTCGGCAGGGCCGTGGGCACTTAGAAACTTTTTGCCAAGTTGGCTGTGAGCTCCAGGAGGAGACCGTTATTTTTCGTCATTCGAGGCCGACTGCGGAACCGGCGCTGGGCGGACGCCAAAGCTCGGCAGGGCCGTGGGCACTTAGAAACTTTTTGCCAAGTTGGCTGTGAGCTCCAGGAGGAGACCGTTATTTTTCGTCATTCGAGGCCGACTGCGGAACCGGCGCTGGGCGGACGCCAAAGCTCGGCAGGGCCGTGGGCACTTAGAAACTTTTTGCCAAGTTGGCTGTGAGCTCCAGGAGGAGACCGTTATTTTTCGTCATTCGAGGCCGACTGCGGAACCGGCGCTGGGCGGACGCCAAAGCTCGGCAGGGCCGTGGGCACTTAGAAACTTTTTGCCAAGTTGGCTGTGAGCTCCAGGAGGAGACCGTCATTTTTCGTCATTCGAGGCCGACTGCGGCACCGGCGCTGAGCGGACGCCAAAGCTCGGCAGGGCCGTGGGCACTTAGAAACTTTTTGCCAAGTTGGCTGTGAGCTCCAGGAGGAGACCGTTATTTTTCGTCATTCGAGGCCGACTGCGGAACCGGCGCTGGGCGGACGCCAAAGCTCGGCAGGGCCGTGGGCACTTAGAAACTTTTTGCCAAGTTGGCTGTGAGCTCCAGGAGGAGACCGTCATTTTTCGTCATTCGAGGCCGACTGCGGAACCGGCGCTGAGCGGACGCCAAAGCTCGGCAGGGCCGTGGGCACTTAGAAACTTTTTGCCAAGTTGGCTGTGAGCTCCAGGAGGAGACCGTTATTTTTCGTCATTCGAGGCCGACTGCGGAACCGGCGCTGGGCGGACGCCAAAGCTCGGCAGGGCCGTGGGCACTTAGAAACTTTTTGCCAAGTTGGCTGTGAGCTCCAGGAGGAGACCGTTATTTTTCGTCATTCGAGGCCGACTGCGGAACCGGCGCTGGGCGGACGCCAAAGCTCGGCAGGGCCGTGGGCACTTAGAAACTTTTTGCCAAGTTGGCTGTGAGCTCCAGGAGGAGACCGTTATTTTTCGTCATTCGAGGCCGACTGCGGAACCGGCGCTGGGCGGACGCCAAAGCTCGGCAGGGCCGTGGGCACTTAGAAACTTTTTGCCAAGTTGGCTGTGAGCTCCAGGAGGAGACCGTCATTTTTCGTCATTCGAGGCCGACTGCGGCACCGGCGCTGAGCGGACGCCAAAGCTCGGCAGGGCCGTGGG
>NW_028232406.1:0-37808 GCF_054491065.1 Syngnathus leptorhynchus | reverse complement strand
TGTTTTCGCCAACGAAATAACAACGCATCCATTCTGGAACAGGATCGCCATCTTCCTCCAAGAAGAAAATATCTCCATTGTCCATCGCTTCATATTTCCAGGAATGCATTTTTCCTTTGCCATTGATGTAAGAACCAAAACGCAAGACATATTCTACCTTCCATCCGCCGTCCATACGATTGATGTTGATATCGTTGCCACCAATCTTGGGTACGCCCAGATCAATAGACTTGATGCCATCAATATTGTAAAACTCATTGGCTAGCGCCGACATGTTGAGCGGTGATTTGGAGCGAATGGTAATCGCGTCATCGGTGTCATTCCATTGTACATGGCGTTCGATGATTAAATCGTATTCATCGAGTAAATCGTTGAAATCATCACTTTCTGTTTCGCTGATGCCGTCTCTTAATGGAGCCGCCCAGTCGATCTCCCGATCAAAAATCAAGATGATGTGATCAATAGATGGGTTGGGGAAAGTGTGGACATTGCATTTGGCAATGGATTGCGCCGTTTCATTCTTCTGATAAATATTGGTCAGCACGTAATAAATGCTTTCAATATTATCTTCGGGAATAATGATGTTTTGATATCGTAAATCTTCCTTTTCTCTTCTAGTCGCAATGCCAGACGAGCCGCATCTCGCTTAAATTTGCGAGCGAGGGTTCTAGGCATCTCGGGGCCGTTCTTAGGGTTGATATTGGTTTGGGCAACAAACTTGGCTGTCTGTGTCGATGCCTCAACAGCGAAAAACAGCGTTAAAATTGCGGTCAACATCAAGGCTTTGGCAATTGCAGCGGTAGTAGATATTTTTTTGTGAATTTGCATAGTGTAAAGCTAAAAGTCCTGAACAATGAAAATTATCTTTGAAGTTAAAATTAGTGACATCATTAAAATGAACATAGTCATTTTAGTTAATGTATAATCAGGGCTTGGCTTTGTATTTATGTGACAGTCGAGAATTGATAGGTATTGAACCTACTTTTTGCTGTCTTCTATGGCTGGTTTTATCCTAAAATTCATAACATCTGACGTTTTTACCTCTTCCTCCTCCATTTCCTCCGCCTAAATTGATTTTGAAAGGATTTACCTTTAATGCTAAGTAAAAATCACTTCCCGTAAAGGTGGATTTTCCAACTAAGCTACTAAGGTTGTCGGTTCCTAAGGTCAAAAAGCCGAATCTTAGACTAGTACCAATACGAAAATCCTGCCAGTTGTATAAACTTACGGGTGCAGCTTATACCAAACCAGCGGTGTTCTAGTCGTGGACTAAGGGCCAATATATTGTCGCGAGCCAGTGCCGGTCCGGGCATAGGAATCCCTTGGACGAGGGTGGCATTGAGGTAAACCATATCGATAAACTTGTAGTCAACTTGTAGACTTACTGCTGTAGGGAGCCAAATGCCATATCCACTAGGGTTGTTGGAAAGGGTACCATCCCCTAGCAATATTTCGCTGAGTTGTTCGGTCCCCTGATTAATACTAGAAATGGTTTTAAAATCATTGGTATTGATGCCTTCTTCTCCATTATAGCGGATGACGTGGTTTTCGGTATTCCGGTCAAAAGCAATTTTCCCAAGATCAATCACAGAGATCCCAAATTTTAAGCGGTAATCATCATCTCCGTCTTCAACCGTAAAAACAGCACCGAGGTCTACTCCAAAACCAGTACCATTGGCATTGGTGCTGAAGGTTTCATTTTCGATGGCAGCAGTGGTGAACCCATACTCTAAATCAAGATTCCCAATGGTTACCGAATCTCCTGAGACCTTGGTAATTTGAAAATCATTTTGGTTAGCAATGTAAAAGGATTCGTAACCATTCAATATTTTAACATTGGCACCAATGCCCCAACTACCGGCATTAGATTCCCATTTTCTCGCATAGTTTAAGCCTATTTCTGACCAAGCCATTCCTGCCATCTGAAACTTAGGAGCACTAAACTCTTGGTTGTTTAGCATGCGCTCAAAATTGTAGTAGCCAAAATTAGCAGGAATACCTTTTCCCCCAACCACCGCTCGGGCTCTCGTGAAAATGCCAAAAGTATGGCCAGATTCCAAGTTGACCATAAAAGAAGGCCCCATTACCACGACATTGGTAGAAACAAATTTGGGTCGTTCATTGTCGAAAAAATCGAATAGCAAAACATTAGGATCATTGGGGTTGGGGTTCTCCAAATCAATTGCTGCTTGAATATTATCTGGATTTTGCGAAATATCAATTAGATTGGTATTGGCAATAAAGCCATAGTTTTGATCGAAAAAGAGACCAGCCTCTACGAGATTGATGTCCCATCTAAATTTGCTGGTCAGGTTATTAGCGGGGTTTAAACCACGCTATTGATACCAGCATAATTATCATTGCGGAGGCCCAACTGCTCTTGTGTATAGGCGAAAAAAGGAAGGCAAGTCAATAATAGCCAAGGAAAAAATCTTTTGTTTCTCATACAAGTGCTCTTTTAATATTTTAAGACCTTTATCAAAGCATACGATAAGCGTATGGCTGATAATATGGATGTATTTTAACTTAGAAGACGGTCAAAATTTATCTAATAATCAGGTTCTTTTATGAGCGATAACATCGAAGTTGTTGAAGAATGTGTTCTGAAATTAGTTGTAAGTGCTTGATTCCTAAGACGAAGCTCCTTTTTTTCGTAGCCGTAGCTACGGGAATAAAAATAGCTGAAGTATTTAGGAAGCAATGACTTGCAAATAATTCATCAATTCATTTTTGAACAACTTCATTAGTTCTTACTAATTTTATGCCCTTTATTAAAATTGTTGAGAAACGTAGTGGAGAGAATTAATAGGTATACGGTTTTTATCCACTTCGTATTGTGGAAAAATGGAATAGATGGCGAAAAAAGTGCTTTTGATGCTTTTTCTGACTTAAAAATTCCAGAGTTGAGCGAATTTAGGACCGAAGACAATCAATCCAACTACCGCAGCTCCGATAGCAACGAAGAGTACCGCACCAGCCGCAACATCTTTGGTTTTTTTGGCGAGAATATGGTAATCGGGAGAGACCAAATTGGTCAGATGTTCGATAGCGGTATTAAATGCTTCGGCGCTGAGCACGAGGACGATGGCGAATATCACCAAACACCACTCCGTGGAAGAGATGGCAAAATAAAATCCAGCAGCAATAGTTACACAGGCCGCTGCGAGATGTATCCAGGCGTTAACTTCTGATCGTAAAAGATCAAAGATTCCTTCAAAGGCAAACCGAAAGCTATCGATTCGTTTCTTTAACATTGCGTTTAAATTGATATTGCCCCTGAATGCCGAGATGGCTAGCTTGGGGAGTGATGATGTTTTCGAAGCCTAGACAATTAAAATCTTTGTTGTAAAAGATATAATCTCCCGGGCGCTGAAATATTTCGGAGATGCCATAAGCAGCACTTCTGCGGCTATCCGCTAGTTGCGCAGTCTCACGCAACTCCTGAATCTCCGCCCACCAAGGAGGAGCATGAAAATTGCCGATGGTAATGATGGGTATAGAATCTTGAGTGGCTTGTTCGCCAAGTATTTTTAGGTGACCTTTCATCTTCTCATAAGCCGTGCTGTAGAGTGGAGGAGTGGTATGCCCACAAACAAACTTAAACTGCTTGTCAGAATCATTTAAGGTAATCAATCCGCTATAATTGGGAATGTCTTCAAAATAGAAGGTGTCCAATTGCGTAATCGGATGCTTGGAATAAATGGCGAGGCCAAATGGATCAAAACGAACGACAGAAGAAGAATAAGGATATTTCTCAGTTAGTGTTTCTTTCAACACATATTGCCAATCGGGAGTGAGTTCTTGAATAGATACCAAATCTGCATCCGAATTCAACATGGCTTTGATCGTACTGTCAAAGTCGTTATCGCTGGCCGATACATTGAAATGAGCTACTTTAATACTCGTTTCATTGGTTGGCAAGGGGTGCTTTAAATCGGCATTAGATGAATGTTTGAGGAAAAGGCATAAACCTGCACAACAAGCGAGACTGGTAAACATCAAACGAGGCTGCTGAAAAATCATAAATGCAATGCCCAAAGCCAAATAACCCAGCATGATATGTCCCGCAAAACGAGCACCCATTTTAAATAAAAAATAATTTGGCGTGAAAATACAGAAGATGGCTCCTAGCACAATGAGTGCACTAAGACCAATTCGAACAGTACGGATATCCAAGAGTTTAGCTACCATAAGAATAACAAAGATAATCGAAATGCATCAAGCAAAAAAATTAGCTTGAATTTGAATTAATTTCCCGCTTTAGTTCAATTGCCCAGCCAATACACAGTTTTCTTTAAAGTAAACTACGGTTCCATCTGGATGGAATAATTCAATCCACAGCAAATAGATGCCTACTCGGGCTTTGCTGCCTTCAGCGGTGGTACCATCCCACTGCAAAATGCCTTGGGTACCGAGCAGTTCATTTTGAGTGAGCGTCTTTACCAGCCTTCCTTTTACATCAAAAATGCGCACATTGGCCAAAAAGCCGCTCTCCGGTGTTTGGTACTGTATAGACAGAAAATCTCGGAACCCGTCACTATCAGGAGAGAAGGTCGTATAAGGAATAGACACCAAATCTTCTCCCGGAGATAGATCTTCGCCATCTTGAGAATTGCGATAAGTTGGGGTGGCAAAACCAACCTTCTCTGCGGCAGAATGCCAATTGCTCGGATCCTGTGTTTCGCTATTCGGAAAAATTCGCTCTAGAGATACGCCATTCTTATCTGCCAATAAAGGATTGTGAAATTCTGCACTGTACTTAAACTCATCTACAAAAACGGACTCATTGTCTTGGTTGAAATAAATGATGACGTTTTCAGTGGTATCGGGAAAACTAGGCAGATTAGACAAGGTGACAAAGGCTTTAGGATTTTCTACCGTATACCGACTTTGAATATCTACAGGGTTGGTAGTGAGTACTACATATTGGTCGGGTAAAAGTAGGTAATTGCTAAAAACAGGAGCTACCTGATTGATTTCTGAATTGTCATCTCGGTTGGCCAAAAGGAGATTGGAAATGTCGACGATCTTCTCTGATCGATTGTACAATTCTACAAAATCTACACCGCCAACTTGAGGATTGAAAAGCACTTCATTGATGATAATATCTCCGGCGCCATATGCTTCAGGAAGACCGAATTGGGTCACTAACTCGGAAGGCGCGGAAGCACCAACACAGTCGGTAAATGTATTTTTTACCCGGAGAGTATAAACCGTCTTCGTTTCTAAGAAGGTGCCCAGCGTTAGAATGACTTGGTTGAACAAAACCGGGCTGGCCTCCGCAGCAGTAATAGGAATGCCGTCGATTTCGTAATTGTTAATATCCGCAGCGGTGGCGAGATCCAATGATTTATTAAAAATCAACTCTACGCGATTGCCACCAAATAAGGGGAATACCCGAAAAAGATCGAGATCGTCGGAAGTAGCTGTTTTATCCAAAACAGAATTTTCTTGACCTGGCGTCCCGCCAAGGGTACTGGCAGAAACAATCCAGTTGTCTCGAAAACTACAAGGCACTCTTGGATTAATCAACTCTAAAGAAAAACCTCCTTCTGCTTTCGCATTGTTTTGATACCAGCTTTTTTGATAGAATACTGCATGGACAACTTCTCCATTGGGATCATACAAAACCAAATCATCAAAGGAATTGCCCAAACCGAAAAAATTTGAAATGGGTAAGGTGTCGCCAAAAGCAGAAAAATCACCGGTACCTGTTTTGTAGAGGATGAGGTGTTGCTCTGGAAACAAAAGCTGATCAGGAAGTACCAACTCTGAAGTGTTGTCTGCCAAGATGAAATTTTCCAGATTGATTATTTTTTCACTGCGATTGTACAACTCTAAATATTCCGTTTCTGGCAAGCCAATAACCGGAGAAGGGTCCGCAAATATTTCGTTGATCAAAATATCAAAAGGAGCAGCGTCTTCGATTTTGTTGAAAGTAAAAGAAACAACTTGGTTGGTCTGTGGATTGCCATTTTTATCTGCGACGCCCAAAATCTGTACGTCATAGGCTTGCTGACTAGTTAGGGGACTGGCAAAAGTCAGTTGTACGGCTGCCTCATTCGCCGGATTCTGCAAGGCGCTGGCAATGGCCACCGCAGGGCTCAGTTGATAATTGCTAACCAGCTCCGCTGAGGCTTTATCAAGTGGTTCGTCAAATAAAAGATTCAGATGCAGTTCATCAACCGCTCGGAGATCAACAACTTCTGGTGGGCGGGTATCGACAAATAGCGGCGATATTAAAATGTCGTCAAAGAAAAAAAGATCACTCCGAGAAGAGGAATATTTGCAATAAATGCCAAAGTAAGCACCAAAAGGGTGGGTTTGGTCGGTGGCCGTGCCTTCTACCGTAAAATTATTCCCTCCGGTGTAATCTGCGAGTAAAGTCCAAAGACCAGCATTATTTCTACGGACTTGTATCCTGCCTTCCGAAGGCACCATTGCCAACATACTGTCTTTTCCACTAATCAACAGTTCGGTATCCATGCCCGTCTGTCGATACAATTCTACTCGATCTGCGTCTCCGGTAATTCCGCCGAGTTTAATGAAATAGCCATTGAGTTCGCCAGATAAGTCACTATTGCTGCTGGATAAGTATATTTTACTAAAATTAGATCCGGATGCAGAAAAGTCTTGGCGGTAATAAAAAGTCCAGTTGGTACTATCACCGATACTGACTTCACTCCAGATACTTGACGTAGGTTGTAGTGGATCTTCATCGAATAATTGCAATTCATGAGCCCCATTGACGGTAAAATTGACCAAATCACCAAACCAAATATCGGTATTGATCGTATCAATAGAGAAATCGTCCATAAATTGGCTAAAAGAAATAAATGGCAAAAGTACCATCGCCAGGAGGGTGAATCGAGTCTTCATACTCCAAAAATACTAAGAAAAGCAAAGCTATTGTATTATTTTTTTGCAAGTGCTCAATTAGCGATTATTTCACTTGCATCCAAAAGGTAATAATCCGAACTTTGCTGCTCCTTTATTTCAACTACCTTAAATTTTTGATTAAAAAGAAAAATAATGAAAGTTGCTGTCGTTGGTGTTACAGGCCTGGTCGGTACCGTTATGTGTGAAGTATTGACCGAAAGAAATTTTCCCGTCACAGAGTTCCTCCCCGTAGCCTCTGAGCGCTCGGTAGGTAAGGAAATTCAATTTAAAAATAAGACGTATTCGATCATCGGCATGCAAACTGCGGTTGATGCACGCCCCGATATCGCTATTTTCTCTGCTGGAGGGTCGGTTTCCTTGGAATGGGCTCCTAAGTTTGCAGCAGTAGGGACTACCGTAATCGACAATTCATCTGCCTGGAGAATGGATTCGAGCAAAAAATTGGTCGTCCCAGAAGTAAATGCCGCTGTTTTAACAGAGGAAGATAAAATCATTGCCAATCCCAATTGTTCGACCATTCAAATGGTTGTAGCGTTAAAACCGTTACAGGACAAATACAAGATCAAGCGATTGATTATTAGTACTTACCAATCCATCACCGGAACGGGGGTAAAAGCAGTCAAACAATACGAAGCGGAGAAAAAAGGTGAAAAACAAAACAGCGAGGAACGGGCTTACCCACATCCTATTTTTGACAACTGTCTGCCTCATTGTGATATCTTTTTGGACAATGATTATACTAAAGAGGAGATGAAACTAGTTCATGAAACAAAAAAAATCTTTGCGGACGATAGCCTGCGGATCACCGCAACAGCAGTACGGGTACCCGTACAAGGCGGCCATTCCGAAAGCATCAACGTTGAATTGCACGAAGATTTTGAAATATCGGCAGTAAAAGAATTGCTAGCGAAGGCAGATGGCTTGATCCTTTTAGATGATGTCGCCCAGAATAAATATCCTATGCCGCTTTTTACTAAAGATAAAGATGGGGTTTACGTAGGGCGAGTCCGTCGGGACGAATCTGCGGAGCGATGTTTGAATATGTTTGTCGTAGCCGATAATCTTCGCAAAGGGGCTGCTACCAATGCGGTACAAATAGCAGAATATTTGGTCGCCAAAAACATGGTTGGCGTCGGAACAGTAAGTTCTTAGCAGCTAGCTTAAAGGCGAAAATGGGCCGAATAAAGATTAAAACTTGAGGTTTTTGTCCTAAAACCTTATTTTTAGTGATAGATATGCATCTTATACTGATCTTTTAGATACTCTTGTTACCGTATTTGTGAATAATACTACATCTGTAATAGAACTGAATAATACCTGATACAATGAAGAAAAAACTTGTTTTATGGGGCACCAACGCCCAGGAAGAGCGGATACTTATCGCTTTACAATTGCACCCGGAGACCAATAAGGTCAGTATTTATACTTTCCCGGAAAACGTCGTTACGGAAGAATTTTCCAATAAAATGATGAATGAATGGAGAAACGACCAAGAGCTCGCGTTTCCAGAACCCCATACTGTAATAGAACGGGAATTGACCATTTCGGAAAGTTTACTTCCTGAAGATTTGAAAGTGGAACGAGGAGATGTCGTTCAACGTGCTCAGACGGAATGGCACTTTATTGTGCTTTCTTCCAAATTGTATGCTGCCTACGAATCTGAGTTAAGCACCCTCAAAGATAAGGTCGAGCAATTGAGCAATTATGATTCTGCTACTTGGGAGTCTTTGAAAGGCTTTTGGTCTAAAGTACAAGGTCAGGTACAAGAAAGAAATCTCTTTCGCGATCATGCGAATACCCTGCGAGAAAATACCAATGTTCTCTTTTCGAAGCTAAAGGAAATGCGATCGGTTTTAGATGAAGAGTTTAAAACGCTTTCTCAGACGCATTTCCAAGACTTTATGAAGTCATTGGAAGAAATAGAGCAAAAGATAGTAGATGGCTTGAATCTCAGCGGCATTTTTGAAGAACTCAAAAAAATGCAACGGCAATTTCGGGATACCAAGTTTACAAAGGAGCATCGGGCGAAAGTCTGGGAACGCATGGATGGTGCATTTAAAACAGTAAAAGAAAAAAGATTTGGTTCGCAAGGAGGATCAGGAACTGGCGGTGGCGATAATTCTCCGATGGAGCGATTGAAGCGTCGCTACGATGGATTGCTTTCTGCGATTACTAAAATGGAGCGATCCATTCAACGCGATAAAGATGATTTGGCTTTCCAAGGACGGAAGATCGCCAATTCTGAAGGACAGTTGGAGCAGCAAATTCGACAGGCGAAAACCAAAATGATCGAAGAGCGCATCAAATCTAAGGAAGAGAAATTGGGCGACATGCTTAAGACTAAGACAGATTTGGAACTACGCATGGAAAAGCAAAAAGAAAAAGATGCGAAACAAGCGGAAAGAGATAAAGTGAAATTAGCGCGAGAAGAAGCGAAAGCTAAGATCGCTGAAAAAATAAAAACAAAGGAAGCTTCTAGGTCGGATCAATCTGACGAATTGGAGAAAGCAGCCTCTGCGATTGCTGGCGAAGGCGAAGAGAAGCCAAAAGGAAAAGGGGATACCTTGGTAGGAGCAATTGCTTCTACAATGGGAGAAGCCTTAGAAGATGTCGTTGATACCATCAAAGCGGTAGCAGAAGTCATCGGTGATAAGGCCGAAGAAGCCATGACCGAAATGAAAAAAGAGGCTGCGCCGGAAGAAGACGAGATTGAGGAAATTGATATTAAAGACGAGATCATTAAAGAGGAAGAAGAGTAATTCTTTTTCGCCTTGTTGTTAAGCATAAAAGAAAAGCCCTGCTGCGAATTTCGCAGCAGGGCTTTATTATTTGAATAGGGAAGATTTTATTTGATTACGATCTTCTCTACTTTGATTCCTTTGTCAGTAGCGGCTCTTACGAAGTAGAAGCCAGCAGGTAATTGGCTCACATCCAAACGAATGCTTTGAGACACTTTATCTACTCTTGCTTGCTGATTCAATACGAGTTTACCATCTATAGTTACAATAGAAAGTTCAACATCATTTGGCTCAGCGCTGCTGATTTGTACATTGATTACTTCGTCAGCAGGATTAGGGAAAATCTGGAATTGTAAAGAAGTAGCATCCAAGTTTTTGGTTGGTACTATACCACCCAATACTACGGTTCCTAGCTCTCCAGCAGCAGTGGTAAGGTTGTCTCCTTCTTCGGTAGTCACTACGACTTCTCCATCATAGTTGATCAAATCCATGAATTCAACATCATCAAATGCCCAGAATCCACCAGCAGGAGAAGTATTCTCATCCGTTGCAAAGTTGAAACGTACCCGTAGGTCTTCTCCTTTGTAAGCACTCAAATCAATATAGCTTTCTACAAAACCGTCAGTTTCACCAGAGAAAGCATCTAGATTAGGAATGACGAAGGTGCTGTATTGGATAGGACCATTATAAGCATTTCTGAGGAAGAATTCTCTGATGTCAAACCAGATCTCTGCATCTTCATCCGTACTTACTTGTACGATACCACCATCAACTCCAGTTTCTGTCAAGTAAGAGTGGAAGAAACGAACTACTGGTCGCTCACCGCTAATGTTCAATGCTTTTTGCATGAATACTGCTTGGCGAGATTCTTCTGGTAAAGCCTCTACGATCCAAGAACGATTTCCTGTATTTGGATTATCTCCATTGTTTTCCCAGTTGATAGGATTGTCTTGAGGAGAATCAACCAACCAGCCATCTTGGCTCTCACAGTCAAAGTATTCTTGAGAAATAGATCCTTTTAATGGATCAGTAGCCAATTGGTAAGTAAGTTCTACAGATTGACCTCTATTGATGTCTCCGATTTCAAAAGAAACCATGTCTCCAGATACCGTTCCGGTTACACTACCTGAACCAGTCACATAAGACAAGCCGTCAAGCAATTCATCAGAAACCACTACTCCGGTTACTGTATTAGGTTTGAAGTTTTCTACGGTAACGGTTACATCGATAACATCACCAGCATTAACGACATCGCTAACTTCTTTTTTGATTTTCAATTCTTCTGAACAGAAAGGCTCAGGACTGAAATCTGCAATTTGATCACTTGCATCACCAGAATCTCCCTGGCTAGCATCGATACCTAGACCTCTTCTGGCAAATACTTCCCAGATTAGACATTCGTTTTCTCCGTTGTGAAGTGCAATATCTGCTTTGATGATGGCATCTCGACCATCTACAAAACCAGGAGAACAAGGTTGTTGTTTCATTCCTTCCATAACCAATCTTACAGCCATGTTGTTACCGCCTGTACCATTGATAATGTCAGAATCCCAACCGTGCTTGTCAACCATTGCCCAGTACAAATCCCAGATCATTGCACACCAGATAGCTCCCAATGCGTGAACACCAGTATTACCCGCTACATCTGCAAATGTTTGTGGATTAACAGACATGTCTGTAGAATAAGGGAAGGCACGAATACCACGACCATCATTGTCTTCACGATTTACATAAGTACCAACACCACGTCTCATTTCACCAGTATCTCCTTCTCTAACAGTAGTTACCAAAGAGAAGAAATCACTCCAACCTTCACCCATCTGCTCTGCATTACCCAAACATCCAGTGTTACTTGGACCATTGGTCAAACGATTAGAGATTCCGTGTGCCAACTCGTGAGCAATAATTCCATTGTCGAAATCACCATCCAAAAAGTCAGGGCCAGGATTCGCAGGAACTCCGATAGAGGCAGTCAAACCTGATCCGGCAAAAGTACGGATAGTCTGGCAATCATTAGTACCGATCATGATTGTTGGGATCGTTGGATCTGGATCTACAGTACCAGCCATACCTACTGGCTCTGGTTCGAAATTACAAATGATAACGGCAATCGCTCCAGCAGCTTCCGCTCTGATCGTTTTGCTTTCAAAAGAACATCCACCACGATCGATCAAGGCAATCTTTCCAGCAATATCAGCTGCATTGAGTAGTTCTTCACAACCATCCGTTGGGAATGGGTCATATTTTATATCTAAAACCTCCACTACTTCACCAACGATAGGAGTAGTAGGAACTGGAGGTCCAAAACCATTGCCACCATTAGAAGAGGTAGCAGCATAAGTACCAGCAACGCTTGAAGGTTCAGTTACTTCGAGGTATCTTTCTCCTCCTCCAACATTTCTATCCCATACAAACATTTGCATACTACCAGAGAATCCATCAGCTGGTGTAGCAAAGTTGGCATTGTTTAAATTACCGGTAAGGTAACCATCTTGAGATTGTGCTAAAACTTGATCAGCACCTACTCCCATACCTGAATAGTTTCTAGCTTGGAAGTTACCAGAAGCTTCATCGAAACCATAAGTGTAGGTGAAATCGTGTAGAGCATTTACGGAGTAGAAGAGGTTTACAGTAGCTGCATCGGTATAAGAAGCTACATCCATCGACGGATCGTATGGAAAATCGAATTCCAATTCTGGTCCGCCATCTGGCTCATCACCAGAAGAAGCATCTATTCCCATTTGATCTTGGAAAGCATGTACATTATTACCTCTAGTAATGGTATACTCTGCTCCGTCGACACCATTAGTATCGTGCCATCCAAAAGGAGAAGCTATAGGATCCGCTGGATCAACAAGCAACTCATGAGAAGTATGTGCAGGGCTTTCTCCTGGGAAAGGAAAAACGCGGTAGCTATTTGGTACCACTGTAGTTGTAGCAGCTTTCTTTGCAGCTAATGCCTGATTGACCAATGCAGGTCTTTGAGGAACCTCTACACAGCTAGAACTATGCTCATGGCTGTAGGCATTGTCGTGGAATTTACAAGAGACGGTATAGTTGTATTTGTGTACTAAATCTCCAGTATTAGCATCGATATACATTTCCCACCAATTGCTATTGGTTAATTCTTTGATAACGATGGCCCAAGAAAGAACAACTTCTCCAGCTTCGTTTACTCGGTAACTTAGGTCAACAGGAATCTCATTTCCTGAAATTTCCCCTTTACCGAAGATGTAAGAATTGTCAGTGAATTTTTCCAACATCTCAGGTACTTTTGTGCTAGTACTCTCGGTATGTTGAATGGCAAAGCGGATAGCTTCCGCTGGAGTCAAGGAAGCCTTGTTGGCATTGACCTTAGATTTTAGATCTTGGAAAAAACGAGGTTGACCTACCGTATAAACCTGTCCGTTAGGAGTGATGGTTACATTGATGGTCGCATTGTTGACTGGAATGCCACGGTAAGTTTGTTGTAGAATAACGTGACTGATACCGTTGCTTTTGTAGTTATCGCTGACCCTCAGGTCTTTGATATCCGCATTGGTAAACTTCCATTTCACTTGATTCGCTTCTACAAAGCGTAGCGCTTGATCAAGGGTAGTTTGTGATTGGGCTTGTAGGGTAATATTTCCCATCATCAAGACCAGTAAACACATTAAGGTGTAGAGGTTGATTTTCATTGATAATCTTTTTACTGTTAAATACGAATAATCAAAAAACAGTCTCGGATATCCCAGTCCATATTTGAGAATACTAAAGAAAAGTACCTTAAGGAAGGTGGGGTACGAAAGAGAATGTTCATTTGAGGAGTTTAAACATGATAAAATTAGAAAAAAAATACCCATCCTCACTAAAGAAAGAGATAAAGATTTGATTTGGTGGGCGACAAATACGAGAAATTATTCCTCTTTTGCCGCCTTTTGCCAAAGGATTGATGGCTCTGGGAAGTTTTTTTTGTTAAAATCTAATGGAAAGCAGGAAATTTACGACCTTCAATCTATGAAGAAGAAGTTGGATAAAATGATCTATGGTCGTCATCCGATTATGGATGCGCTACTTGCTGGAACACCGATGGATAAATTGATTTTGCAAGAAAGCGTTCGGGGCGATTTTGAAAGAGACATTCGAAAACTCAGCAAGAAATTTAATATTCCGTTGCAGGTTGTACCGAGAGAACGGATGAATAATTTTACCTCGGGAAATCATCAGGGAATTATTGGTTTTCTATCTATGCTGACTTATTATCGGGTAGAAGACATTCTTCCGATGGTGTATGAAAAATCGGAGTCTCCATTATTGTTGCTATTGGATGGCGTCACGGATGTGCGAAATTTTGGAGCAATTGCCCGGTCAGCGGAATGTAGTGGTGTTCATGCTTTGGTGATTCCAAAGAAAAAATCAGCTCAGATCACGGCCGATGCCTTGAAAGCATCTGCTGGAGCGTTAAATGTCATTCCCGTTTGTCGAGAAAGTAGTTTGATCGCTGCGATTGAACAATTGCAAATGGCAGGGGTGCAGGTATTTGCCAGTAGCTTAAGGGCCGAAAAACGTATTGATGAAATGGATTTCACGGGGCCGGTTGCTTTAGTATTGGGATCAGAAGGGGAGGGCGTGAGCAGACCCGTCTTGGCCAAAGTAGAAGAAACTTTTATTATTCCTCAAAAAGGAACGACGGATTCATTCAATGTTTCCGTAGCTGCGGGAATTATGCTCTACGAAGTGATGCGACAACGCCAATAAAAAACTCCGATGAGGAAATCATCGGAGTTTGATCATAAACAGCAGGATATAATTAGAGAGACTATCTAATTCAAAGGTGGTAGGGGGGATTTCTTATCCCATGCCCGTGAGACGTTTGGTGACTTTCAATAACTTTCTTACCTCATTGATTTCGATTAGAAAAGGATCAAACTCTTCATAATTGTCAGAAATCAGTTTCAAGTGTGTACAGTTGTGATGTCGATCATAGCAACGTTGTACTCTTTTCACCCAAACAGAAGTACTAGAGACCACGGCATAGATTTCATTATCGGTCATTTCATTTTTTGACTCCAAGGGGGTACAGATAACCATATCACCGGTAAGTATGGTAGGGGCCATGCTTTGGCCATTGATATTGAAGGCAACGAGGTCGCCGTCCATTCCCGGAATAGTGAATCGTTCGTTTTCTTCCAGCAGATCGACTCCGATGGTGTTGCTAGAGAAAGCGGCTATGTTTGTAAAAAGTATGTTTGGAGAAAAATTGATACCCAATGCCATGGCTAGTCTTTTTTCAGGATCAGGAATACGTGTTTGTCCAAAAGGACGCCCAATTCCCTGAAACATATACGCTTCATTGATACTGTACTGATTGCACAGTTTTTTTACTTGTTCATAAGTAATTTCTCTTTTGTCTTGTAGATAAAGGTCGATGATGTGCCCTTTGGTGCCTATATTCTCAGCAAAAGTGGATTTACTCTTTTGTCGGTTATTCTTGATGATCTCCCCTCGTTTTACCAGGGTTTGATACACCTTTTTAAACCGGTTATTCAATTCTCGTCTATTGACCTTCTCCATTTATTCAGGCAGTTTCGGTACTTTATCAAACAGATTCAGCGGAAATATTTGCTACCACAATATAAACAGAAAGTTTTAGATAAAAAATAAATAAAACAAAAAATATTTTATTTTTTTGAAGAGATATTAGAAAGAAAGAACTCTCCTTTGGGTCAAAGGAAATCGCAATTGAATTTGGAGCGAAAAAGTGCTTGTGTTAGGTGGCAGGCACTTCAAAAATGCCTATCGCCTTTCCACTAAATCTCCAACTGTTTTAATTCTCTGAAGGCGCCAATAGCTTTGAAAAAATCTCCATTGAATTTGACGTAAAAAAATGCCTGCCCCTTTTCTCGACTCAGATACTTAAGCGCATAAAAAAGAGGCTATCTCCATTAGAGACAGCCTCTTTTTTGGGGACAACTGAATCGGCTCTAAAGATTACTGATTAGGCGAATTACTTTAAACAAACGGGTATGCTCATTGACATCCTCTTGAAATGCGTCGTATTCAAGGTGATTGGCAGAAATGAGCTTTAGTGCATTTACTCGCCCTTTTTTGTTGACGATTCTTTGCACGTATTTTACCCACAAGGAGCCATTGTTTTTGATGGCGTAAATTTCATTATCCTTTATTTCGTGAGGGCCTCCAATTTGGCGACATATAATAGTGTCTCCATCTCTGATGACGGGGTCCATACTATCTCCTTCAATAGGAAAGGCAACGAGGCCGTTGCCACTTACTCCAGGAATGGCATAGTACTGATTGTCTTCTGAAGCGGAACCTCCAACATCTACCCCAGAACCGGCAAAAGCCTGTACCGTGGTAAAAAGGATATTGCCATTGTTACGGTATTGTTGATCGTTGTTTTTGGAATCAGGCAAGTCGAATCCAAAGGGAGTGCCAATACCGTCGAGGAGGTAAGATTCATTGACGCCGTATTCGCGGCATAAGGTGCGGGCATGACGATAATCAATGACTCGCTTGTCATCTGTATTGGAGGAAAGCTCTGATAATATGGCCATAGGAGCGGTTACCTAAGATTCTTTCGGCAAAATCTCCCATTCCTTTTCCACTTCGGTCATTGAGGATGACATTTCCCCGTTCTTCCAGCAATTGAAAAACCTTAATGAATCGATTATTCAATTCAATTCTGTCTTCTCGGATCATAATGGTGCTTTTTAAAAGTTAGACGGTTTAAATCTTCCGCAAAATAAAACAAATTATTGCAATAAACAAATAGTTTAACCATAATTTGTTTTTTAATCGAATTGTTGGTTTTTCTGATACAAAGATTTAGGGGCAGAAAATCACCGTAAAAAGCACCTATTTTACCGCAGGAGGAATTATTTTCTGCAATCACATTAAATAAATTCTTAATGTTTGGCCCGGTATTTGCTCTTTACCTACAAAATATGGATCCCGAATCCATGATTACATAGCTAAAATCTCTTTAATTCGTTAATTTTTATAATGTTTTTATAGCCATGTTTGGGAATAATTATTACCTTCACGTAACTAGAAAAAGTTAAATACACTATGGGAAACATTATCTCTTTATTGAACCACAAAGGTGGGGTCGGTAAAACTACCAGTGCTATTAATATCGGTGCTGGCTTAGTTGAATTAGGGACATAAAGTCTTACTCATCGATCTCGACCCACAAGCCAATCTACCTTATCTCTAGGTAATTCCACGGCAAAAAGTTACCATTTACGAATGCGTTCGCGGCGAATCTGAACTCGTTCCTTACACTGTTAAGGAAGGTATGGATGTGATCACTTCTTCTTTGGACTCTCCGGAGCAGAAATGGAATTGATCAACGAAGCAGTAGAGAATACATCCTCCGGGAGTTGTTCGAACCAGTGCTGGAAGAATATGATTACATTATCATTGACTGTCCTCCATCACTAGGCTTGCTTACGCTGAATGCATTGACTTGTAGTAACTATGTTTACATTCCTCTACAAACAGAATTCCTCGCTTTGCAAGGTTTGACTAAATCAAACAGGTTATCGACAAAGTGCGTTTCCGCCTCAACAAGAAATTGTCTATCGGTGGTGTTATCGCTACAATGTATGATAGCCGTAAGGTCTTAAACCGCGACGTTGTTGGAACCATTCACAAGTATTTCGGAAAAAAAGTTTTCAATACTTATATCCGTGATAACGTGTCTTTAGCAGAAGCTCCTGCACAACGTCAGGATATTTTCAGCTACAACAAAAACAGCAACGGAGCTAAAGATTACCTGAGCCTTTGTCGAGAAATTGTAGAACGTACCGAAACCGTAGAAGTCCCTGGTTAACCCCCACGAGTATTTTGCAATAGACAGACGAAAGTCTGCCTTTGAATGAATCAATTGCTCTGGATATTTTTTGATTAAGAACGCTTATCGTGGCTAAGAAAAAATTTATAGATGGCCTGGAAAGTCTTTTGGAGGACCTTCTGTGGAAGAACAATTTGACGACAATCCGCTCTTGTCCGATGCTGATCCTTCTGATTCCGACGCGCCACTCGTTGATAAATACCAAAAAGGTAAACCCCAAACCTTCCGCTTCCCGCAAACGCCGTAAGCCAGCAAGAGCTTTACCTCTGATCTTGATTCTCTTTTTGAAGAAGCTTTGCAAGATGCTTTTGAAGAGCAAATAGGAGAAAATATCGCAGATAAAGTTGAGGTAAAAATAGCTAAACCTCATCAATCCGTTCGCCGCCGTCCGTCCGGTGATGGGCTTGGATGTCCTTATCCGTAAAACTTCTGATTTGACCAAAGAAGAGATGATGACGACCTCCTTTCAAAAGCGAGTTACTTTTGTTTACGATCGAGAAAAAGTATCGAAGCTCAAAGCCATTGCTAAAGAGAATAAACTGTATATGAAAGACATCATTGGTAAAGCAGTTTCTCAATGGCTCAAGGAATATGAGCAAGAAAATGGGAAAATTGTAGACCAGTAGCTTATTGGGATATTTGTTTAGACCTTCTCTATGCGTCGAGCAGACGAATTCCGCATTTTTTATAATCATACCATCCATCCGGAACTTCTTCGGATGGAAAGACAACGTCGTCGATTGTGGTTGTTCCTACTAATTTCCACTGTGGCAATGGTAGGCATTGTCATTCTCGGGATCTATTTGCACATTCCCCTCTTTGCTCATCTTTTACTCATTAGCTTGTTGGTTTTTTACATCGGCTATCTGGGCTATCGCATCCAGGTGTTTCGCAATAATTTTAAACCCAATGTCATCAACTTACTACTCGACTTCATTGATGATGGGCCAAATTATGGCACCTTAACCTACCAACCTAAAGGATTCATTCCCAAAAAGGAATTCTTGGCCAGCGGCATCTTCGCTACCCGTGCCCCAGAATACCAAGGCGAAGATCAAATCAGTGGCAAAATAGGAGAACTGGACTTCAAACTTTGCGAATTGAACGTACGCGAATTTTCGAGAGTGCGCAATCGACTCAACTATGTATTTAGAGGGGTGTTTCTCACGTCTAGTTTTCGACATACCATGCGAGGAGAAATCGTCATCCTTCCCCGAGAATTTAAGCAATACCTTTCCCGCTCGGTCAAAGCAATCACCAAAAGAAAAAGCTTTGCGGTTCCTGCAGATATATTGGAAGAGAATTTTGACGAATTGTTTATGACCTATTCCACTCAGAATATCAACCCCATCCAAACGCTTACGCCATCCTTACAACACGCCATAATGGATTACCGCCTGCGCACAGGTAAAAAGATGTACGTTTCTTTTATCAATCAAAGCATTAGCATCGCTATCACGGAAGACAAAGATTTGTTGGAGCCGCATATCTTTCAAAGCAATGTAAGTTTTGAACTCATCTGGGAGTTTTTCGAAGATATTCATATGTTGATCTCCATCGTAGAGGAGTTTGATCGAAACAACTAAAGATCACCCGAAATTGCCCACTAAAAGACGCTTACTGTACTTTTCTCCAATCTTTATATTTTCCACTCTCTTTATTCTGAAAGAATTGTAAAGACTTTGCTTTAAAGTCCCTATTTTAGAGCACTTTTCAACCAAATGCTAAAGTATTGGTTACCTACTAAAACTTTTTCTTTGCGCCATAGGCTCCCTAAATTTTTAAACTAAATCCAGTATGAGACGAAAATTTACCTTTATTCTCTTTTTTCTTTTCTGTTTTTCTCTAAGCTCTAACTTTGCCCAACAGCAAAATGCATTAGACATCGCCCTTCGTCACCTGGAAGCGGAACGAGAAAAATTAAACCTAACTGAATCAGATATCACCAATTTTGTGCTAAGGGATCAATACACCACTAAGCACAATGGCGTAACTCACGTTTACCTCAATCAAACTCATCATGGAATTCCTTTGCATCAAGCCATTGTCAATGTCAATATATTGCCCAATGGAAAAGTCTTGAATATGGGAAATCGATTTACCTCTGATTTGGCAGCAAAGGCCAATGCCAGCACTCCTTCTTTATCGCCAGATCAGGCCGTGCGAAGTGTGGTGGGATATTTTCAAGAAAGACTAGCTGGTGAAATAATGCTAAAAACAAAAATTAATGAAAGGCATTACATTTTTGAAAATGATGGATTGGCCCTAGAACCTATTCCAGTGCGATTGGTCTATGCCAAAACTAAAGATGGTTCAGCACGACTAGCATGGAAAGTAGAACTCTACGAATTAGATGCACAAAATTGGTGGAATGCCAGAGTAGATGCTCATACCGGAGAAGTATTGAATTACAGCAACCAAGTAATCCATTGTGATTTTGGTTCGCATCGCGGACACTGCGCAGATGCTCATGAAGGACTCCCCACCAAAGCAAACATACTTAACTCAATAACTACTTCTAAAACTACTTTAACCGTAACTCCTCCACCAAATTCTTACAATGCTTTTCCTCTTCCCATTGAAAGTCCCAATCACGGAAATCGTGCCTTGATCAGCGATCCGGCAAACCTGACGGCCTCTCCTTTTGGCTGGCACGATGTCGATGGACTTACCGGAGCAGAGTATACCATCACTCGCGGAAATAATGTTCATGCTTATCAAGATATCAACAACCTTAATCAATCGATTAACGATGAACCAGATGGAGGTACAGACTTAGAATTTGATGTGCCGCTTGATTTATCTACGGTCTTACCTTATACCCAAATAGACCCTGCGGTAATCAATCTTTTCTATTGGAACAATGTCATTCACGACATCATGCACCTACATGGATTTGATGAAGCAGCAGGTAATTTTCAAGTCAATAATTATGGAAACGATGGAGAAGAAGGAGACTGGGTACGCGCAGAAGCTTTGGATGGCAGCGGTACGGATAATGCAAACTTTGCCTCTTCTCCTGATGGCAACCCAGCGCGGATGCAGATGTATGTTTGGGATGGAGAACTCGTCCCTCGTCGAGATTCTATAATCGTCACAGATTCTGCTCACGTAGCAGGAAGTTATGCCATGAGCCTTTCCCGCTTTGGAGCATTGGTGCCAACCGATACGCTATTTGGTCTGGTGGTCTTGGTCGAAGATGTGGTGCTTGATTCTACAAGTGTTAGTTCTGATGGTTGTCAAGAAATTGTGAATGGAGCAGCGCTTGATGGCAATATTGCGATGGTTGATCGTGGAGGTGGATGTAGTCTTGGATTTAAAGCATTGAGAGCAGAGGAAGAAGGAGCAATTGCGATTATCCTGTGTAATGATCAAGAAGGACAAAACGCATTTAATTCTAGAGGCGGAGAAAGTGCAGATTCCGTATCGGTACCTGTAATTATGTTGTCTAGAGAAACTTGCGATACTTTAAAAACGAGCTTCCCTGGATTGTATGTGAAGATCGCTGCCGATTATACGCTTCCCAATCCCGGCCCTGGAGGCTTGGATAGTGATTTTGACAATGGAGTTATTGTTCACGAATATGGTCATGGTGTTTCTCGCCGATTGACAGGTGGCCCATCCACGACAGATTGTCTAGAAAATCCAGAACAAGCAGGAGAAGGAATCAGCGATTTATTAGCCTTGTTTTTGACGACTTCGTCCGCCAATACCGCAGAGCAAAGAAGAGGGATTGGAACCTACGTAGATGGGCAAGGAGTGGATAGTACCGGAATTCGAACCTATCCCTACTCCAGAGACATGGACATCAATCCTCATACTTATGCCAATGTTTTAGACTTTATCGGAATTACCCCAACAGATACCTTTTTCTCCCAACATGGCGTAGGATCTGTATGGTGTGCCATGACTTGGGATCTTTACTGGAATATGGCCGATAAATATGGTTTCGATGATGATTTATACAATGGAACTGGAGGGAATAATATGGCCCTTCGTTTAATATTAGATGGACTAAAAATGCAAACTTGTAATGGTACTTTTATCGATGGCCGTGATGCAATCTTAGCCGCAGATGAAGCCAATTTTGGTGGTGCCAATCATTGCTTGATTTGGAAAACGTTTGCCAGGAGAGGCTTAGGTTTTAGTGCTCAGGCTATCGGCACCGAAGCTTTTGACATTCCAGAAAATTGTCAACCTTCTTTAAGCATTACCAAAAATACAGATGGCCAAACTAGTCGAGGAGGAACGGTCACCTATACCTTAGCAATCGAAAATCGCGATACCATGGCACTAACTAGTGTTGTCGTCGATGATCCTCTTCCTACAGCCATGACTTATGTTGATGGCTCTTTAAGTTGTGCCAACGGAACCGTAAATAACGGCGTCTTAAGCATCGATATTGGCACTTTGAATATCGGCGAATCTGTTACCTGTACCTATCAAATGATGGTGCCAGATATGCCTTTTGCCATTTCTGAATTTGTAGATGGCGGAGAAGATGGCATCGATCTTTGGAGATCCTCTGCCGGACTAGGAATTTCTAAATGGGATACCATCCCTAGCAATGCCTACGAAGGTAGCGTTGCTTATTTTGCAGAAAATCCAGCTTCGTCTTCCAGTCAGTTGTTGACGCTGAGAGAACCGATTGAACTGATCGGCACTCGCCCAGCGCTGACCTTTTGGCACAGCTACAATACAGAAGAAAAACTCGATGGGGGAGTGGTCGAAATATCAACGGATGATGGAATGACGTGGTCGGATATTGGTGACAATTTTATCGCCAATGGCTATCCTTCTGTGAATATTCAAGTAGGACAAGTTTCGCGTATTAGCGGCCGTCCGGCCTTCCACGGAAATAGCGGAGGCTACATTCAAACGATTGCCGACCTAAGCGAATTTGCCGGGGAGTCTGTACGTGTTCGTTTCCATTTTGCTGCAGATGGGGCAGGAGGAGGAGAAGGATGGTATATCGACAATATTCAATTGCTACAAAACCTCAGACCATTCTTTAATACCGCCTGTGTTAGTTCTGATGAGAATGAAGGATCTTGTGCTACCGTTGCAGCAATTACTGTTGGAGAAGTCATCGACAACATCAATGACCTGGAAGATGAAATCAACCTTTCTTTATTCCCTAATCCAACAACCGGCAAAGTGTTCTTGCAAATTCAAAGTGCAACACCTACCTCCGGTGAGGTTACAGTACTTAATGTCAATGGCCAAGTGCTTAGCACTCAGCCTTTGCAGACCGGCGGCAATACGGAATTGGACTTGTCTGCTTTCTCCGCAGGCGTTTATTTGATCCAATTGCAAACGGCGCAAAGCATAGTAACTAAAAAAGTAATCATGCAATAAGCAAGAAAATCAATCGAAACTACTTGAAAATTCAATCCGTGCTAAGCTTAAAAAGCATCTTATATTTTGGTCTGATATGGGGGATTGTACTTTCAAGTAGTTTCAATTTGCACGCACAGCGGCAAGATGCTTTGGATATCGCCCTCAGGTATTTAGAGCAGCAAAGTAAATCCTTACAGTTGACCGAAAAGGATTTGAGTAATGTGCAAGTCAGTAGTGTTTACCCCTCCCAACATAACGGCCTGAGTCATGTCTATCTCCAACAATTACACGAAGGAATAGAGGTTGCTCAGGCTATCACCAATGTCAATATTTTACCCAATGGAAAAGTATTGAGTATGGGCCATCGCTTTATTCCTGATTTGGCCAATGCAATCAACGCTACAGTCCCTCAAATTTCTCCTGAAAAAGCTGTGGCAATTGTTGTTCGTGATTTTTTGAAAAAAGAGATTCCAGAAATTCAAAAACAGCAAAGAATAGCCGCGCATTATTATTCCTTCCACCTTGCGGAAATAGCTGACGGGGAAGTTTCGGTCAACTTATTATATGAAGTGGAAGCAAATCAATCCGTTCGATTGGCTTGGAAAGTGATGTTGCAAGAACGAGAAGCACATCATTGGTGGGAAGTGAAAGTCGATGCCTGTAATGGAAAAATACTTCGGCATCGCGATCAAATAATAGCTTGCCATTTTGATTCTTCCAAAAAGGAATGCTTTCCAGAAAAGTTGTCGAGACATTCTACATTTAATCAAAGCCCAATTGCAAATACTACAACAGTAATGGGCAACACCTACCGCGTATATCCATTAACTGTAGAGAGTCCAAATCATGGAGATCGACAGTTGATCGAAAACCCCGCAGATATTTTGGCTTCTCCTTTTGGTTGGCATGATACGGATGGTTTAGACGGAGCAGAGTATACCATCACCCGAGGAAATAATACTCATGCCTATCACGATATTTTTAGCAAGAATGCCTCCAGCAGCGATGAGCCTAATGGCGGGCCCAATCTAGAATTTGATTTTCCTCTAGACCTCAGCGCAGATTTGCCCTACACTCAAATTGATCCAACGATAGTCAATTTGTTTTACTGGAATAACATCATTCACGATGTATGGTATCAGTATGGATTCGACGAAGTAGCTGGCAATTTTCAATTCAATAATTACAATAATGGCGGCTTAGGAGGAGATCCAATGATGGCCGAAGCCTTGGATGGTAGCGGTACGAATAATGCTTTTTTTATTCCAGGAGGAGTGGATGGCGATCCTGCCAGAATCGAAATGTTTGTTTGGACAGATGACTCCTTGCCTGATGCAGAAAAAATACCAGATACCTTAGTCGTAAATGCTCCAAATTCTATAGCGGGAAAGTATGAAATGATTGCCGCTGATTTCGGTGCTGCCCTGCCTGAAATCCCAATCTTCAGCGAAGTGGTATTGATCGAAGATGATTTTGATCCGACTTCCGATGCTTGTGAAACGATTGTCAATGGAGCAGACTTCACCGGGAAAATTGCCTTAGTGGATCGAGGGAATTGTCCTTTGTCCTCCAAGGTACTGCGGGTAGAGCAAGAAGGAGCAATAGCAGTCATCGTTTGCAATAGTATTCCCGGAGATCCCATCGTCATGCCAAGTGGGCAAGATGGACAATTCGTGACGGTTCCGGCAGTGATGATATCACTAGAAGATTGCAATACCTTAAAAATGGGATTGCCAGGACTTCAGGTAGCATTTTCTGGTGAAAACCGACCCGTTCAAATACCATTACCCGGACCTACTGGAGTGACGGGAGATTTAGACAATGGCATTGTCGTACACGAATATACGCATGGCATTTCCATTCGCCTTACAGGTGGCCCCAACGAATCGGGTTGCCTCAATAATCTGGAGCAGGCTGGCGAAGGGTGGAGCGATTGGTTTGCACTCGTGATGACTACCGATGCTAATAATTTTGCAGCAGAACCCAGAGGAGTAGGCACCTATGTTTTTAGAGAACCCATTGATGGGGTTGGAGTAAGGGCTTTTCCTTACAGTCGCGATACGAGCATTAATCCACAAACCTATGCGGATATCAAAGATGAGTTTATTACACATGCCATCGGTTCGGTATGGTGTGCGATGCTTTGGGATTTGTATTGGAATCTCATCGATGTTTATGGGTTTGATGAAGACCTATATCGAGGAACAGGAGGCAATAATATTGCCATGCAATTGGTCTTGGATGGATTGAAATTGCAAAGTTGTAGTCCGACTTTTGTAGATTCTAGAGATGCCATTCTCGCGGCAGACCTTGCGAATAACAATGGAGAGAATGAATGCCTAATCTGGGAAACCTTTGCTCGACGTGGCTTGGGATTGAATGCCGAAGCTGGAGGTATCGCTGATTATAAAGTGCCCGAATCTTGTGTTAAAGGAGTAAAAATTAAAAAGACAGCTTCTGTCGCAAGCATAAAAAGAGGAGAGCTCATTACCTACACTTTGGAGATCACCAATGATGAACCAATGTTGGTCAACGAAATTGTACTAAGCGATCAATTGCCTAGCGGAACATCTTATGTGGAAGGCTCCGCCTCCTGTCCACAAACATCAGTCGATGCCAACGGCCTCCTGACGATTCAACTAGGAACGATGGCTAGTGGAGCTAGTCAATTGTGCACTTATCAACTTGAGGTAAATGATACACCAGTCTCTTATCTTCTTCTGGAAGATAGTGTCACAAATGGACTCGCCAATTGGATGGAAGAAACCACTCTGGGATCGGTAGGCTGGGAAACAGATAGCAATAGTATTCGGGGCAATTTAGCTTGGTTTGCAGCAGATGTCGAAGGCTTGAGCGACCAGTTGCTGACTTTGGTGGATACCTTTTGGCTTTCCGGCACAACACCCATCTTATCTTTCTGGCATTCCTATGATACGGAGTTCAATTGGGATGGTGGCGTAGTAGAAATTTCTACGGATTTTGGAGTGACCTGGATAGACTTGGGCAATGAGATGATTCAAAATGGATATGTCGGGCCTTTAGAAAATAGTACTAGTCCTCTTAGCGAACGGCCAGCATTTCACGGCAATAGTGAAGGCTATATTCAGACGATTGTCGATCTGTCTGCATATGCGGGACAAGAAATTCAAATCCGTTTCCGGATGGCTTGTGATCCGCTTAATGGCGGACTAGGCTGGTACGTAGATCAAGTCGCTATTTATGGCAACCTTCATTTTGTCCACAATGTGGCTTGTCTGTCTTCTTCCACGGTTTATGAAAACCTTTGTGCGGAGTCTAGAGTTAGAGTAGATGGAATGGGCCCTACAGGAATTTACGCCCCCTCAGAGGTTTTCGAATGGCAACTCTTTCCCAATCCAAGCGATGGAATCGTTTATCTCAATTGGCAAGGGGAAACGAATCCAATGGCTATCGCGGAGGTGTTGAGCATAGACGGAAAGCTGCTGCTGCGCGAATCGGTAGACTTTAGTAAAGGCAGCTACGAATGGAACTTGGAAGCCTTCCCTGCGGGCATTTATTTGATTAAGTTGCAAACAACTCAGGGAAGCGTCGTCCGAAAGCTCTTGATGAAATAACATCTGTCGAAAGAATTCCGTTAAGGAAAGGTTATTCTATTGTCGATTCCCCTAAGAAAACTTAATTTTATCCTTACAGTTGGCGACCGAAATGTGCGCCATAACCCGCTGTATCTAAGTCATAAACAGTTTTTATATGAAAATTATCAGTCAATTATTCCTGCTTTGTTGTTTTATTCTTCCCTTACAAGCGCAGGTAGAGCCTATCAGTACCGCACCAGAAGCGGCCATTGTTGAGCAAGATGAGAATGCATTGCTTTGGGAAATCAGCGGAAAAGATTTGGAAAATCCATCCTATCTCTACGGGACGATCCACATGATTGGAGCGGAAGACTTTTTTCTTACTGATGCTACAAAAATTGCGATTACAGAAAGCGAGCGAGTCACTTTTGAAATCAATATGGAAGAAATGAACAATCCATTGATGATGCTTTCGATGATTGGACAAGTGATGATGGATGGCAATGTTACGCTAAAAAAATTGCTTAATGAAGAAGACTACAACCTCGTAGATGCCCATTTTCAAGAATTGGGAATGCCGATGTTTTTATTTGAGCGAGTCAAACCCATGTTTTTGTCTGCCCTTGCTGCCAGCGATATGGGCGGCGGTGGTTTGCAATCTGGTGGCATAAAATCCTACGAGATGGAGTTTATGGAAATGGCAAAAGAAAATGAGCAGGAGATTGGTGGCTTGGAAACCATCGCTTATCAAATGAGTATTTTTGACAGTATTCCTTATCCAGCTCAAGCCGAAATGTTGGTGGAATCTATCAAGTCTAGTGATCCCGAAGCAGAAGAAGGAGGAGATCAGTTTGATGAAATGGTCGAGCTGTACAAAGCCCAAGATCTCGCCGGAATGCAAGAGATGTTTAAATCAGAAGAAGGCGGCCTCGGCGAATACGAAGATGTAATGCTCAATAACCGCAATCGCAATTGGATTCCTATCATGGAAAAAATGATGGCCGAGAAAAAAACATTCTTTGCGGTCGGTGCTGGCCACCTAGGCGGCGAAATCGGTGTCATCAATCTGCTCCGCCAAGAAGGCTACACCATGACCCCCATTAAATGATTTTACCATTTAAATTTCAAGTAGAGCAAACACTGTCGTACCGCCAGGCAGGCTCCCCAATTCACTAACTAAAAAATATGGCACTCATAAAACCCGTCAAAGGAATATCGCCTACATTTGGAAAAAACTGCTACTTGGCAGAAAATGCCACCATTGTCGGAGACGTCGTGATGGGAGAAGATTGCAGCGTTTGGTTTCAGGCAGTAGTCAGAGGAGATGTCAATCAAATTCGGATGGGCAATAAAGTGAATGTCCAGGATGGAGCGATCATTCATTGTACCTATCAACGCGCGCCAACTACGATTGGCAATAACGTATCTATTGGTCATCGAGCTATTGTACATGGCTGTACGGTAGCAGACAATGTGCTGATTGGCATGGGAGCTATTGTGATGGATCATGCTCATGTTCCTTCCAATTGCTTGATCGCTGCGGGAGCAGTGGTCTTAGAAAACAGTCAACTGGAATCGGGCTACATCTATGCTGGAGTACCTGCAAAAAAAGTCAAGGCTTTGAGTGCGGAGCAATTTGGAGATTCCGTCGAGCGCATTGCCAACAACTACCTGATGTATGCGGGGTGGTTTAGAGAAAAAGAGTAAAAGAAGGAAGCAGCTATTTAGAAAGCTATTGCGTTTTTAATTTGTCCTATCCCCCTAAATCTTTCCGTGATCTAAGATTAAAGTTCCCAGAAACTGATACATGCTATTTAAGAGCATCCCAAAACCAGATCCTTCCCTTGTGGCCTGGCATCAATATGTTTGGTGACGGGGAAGGCTCTATTTTGACTTTACCTTTTTTATCTTTTTCTTCTTCGACTTTTTAACCTTAAACCATAGATCTCTTTGGTCATCTGGTTGGCCATTATAGTTGGTGAAAATCTCACTGCCAGCAGGGATATTTTTGAGCGCAAAAAAATCTACCGTACCCATTTCAAAGTCGGCGAGATAGTGAGCATTGGGTTGGTAGGAGTGATTGTATAAAGAGCCATACCCTAAGATAAAGGCACCGTCTTTATAATCTTCTCCCCATTCAAAATAGTAGTTGAACAACTCTGTTTTGTCAATGTGTTTCAATTGCTTCTTAGGTGTAATGATCACCGGACAAATTTCGATAACAGCTCCTTTGGGGATTTTCTTTGAGGTAAAAACACCTCTGCCTCCAATTTTACTTGGCGCGACATATAAAGTGGGAATACGCTGACTCATGGTTGACAATGTTTCTTTTGGTTCTTACCTCGCAAATGTAGGAATTTGTATTTGAAAATGCTACATCATTTTCTGGAGATGTATACCCCGATTAAAATCAAAGCCATTCCTACAAAATGAAAAAGGGTAATGACTTCGCCATCTAAGACGCCCCAGCCTAAAGCGACCATAGGAACGATATAACTCACCGTCGATGCAAATACCGCATTGGTCAATTGTACCAACCAGAAAAATAACAAGGAAGCCAGTACCGTACCTGCCAATGCCAATAGACAAACATAGCCCAAGGAAGTTAGTCCTTCGGGATGATGTTGGATGACTTGGATAAAATCGGTAGAGAATAAATACAACACTGCCGGAGGCCCGACCAACACAAAACTGGCTGCGCTCAAGGTCAAAGGATTCATCTCTTGCAAAGAAGCCTTGACCGTATTAGCACTGATGCCATATAGAAAGCAGGCAATGATCACCAAGGCTCCATATAAAACATTTGCAGAGCTCCCGCTTTGGCCAAAGTAAACTAAAAAAAACGCGCCTCCCAATCCTAATAAGACCCCCAATAATTTAGTGGAAGAATAGGGCATCTTAAAAAAGATAAAAGCTTGTACCAAAGTAAACAATGGCGTCAAAGAACTCAAAACACCAGTAAGGGAACTACTCAATTGGGTCTGCGCAGTAGCATAGAGAAAGGCTGGAATAAAACTTCCTGCTGCACCCACAATCATCAAAGCCTTGGTCTTCGACCAATCAATGTCTTTAAAGCGCCAAAGAAATATAGGGAGGTAAGCTAAGGTAGAAAAACTGATGCGGATACAAGCCAATTGCTCCGGAGCAAAAGCAACCAATCCTTTTTTGATCAGGATGTAGGAGCTTCCCCAGACCAAGCCAAGTAGAATCAATACTGCCCAGCTGAGTAGGGAGGGCGAATCTTTATGGACTTGGGTAGTAGTTTGCAAGTAAAGTGGTATTGGTAATGAGCTGCAAAGATAGAAGGATTTTTCATTCTTAAATCTGCTAATGCACCAAAAGTACTTTTCCCCAATATACTGCACCGCCACTCCGTAGCTCCATCAAATAAGTCCCTTCGCCCCAATCAGCAAAGCGATAATTTTTCGAAAACAAACCCTGCTGAAAATCTAAGGTCTCCGCATACAATTCCTGTCCGAGTAAATTAAAAAATCGCAAACGCAATTCTTGCTGCGCTTCCCCTTTTACCACCAATGCAAATTGTCCGTCGTTGGGATTGGGAAACAACTGTACTTCCGCAGGAAAAACCGGATCATAAATGCCGTCGATCAATACTTCAATTTGTTGTTTTTGGGAACTGACACCACAGGTGTTGTAAACAGTCAAGGAGACTTCATAACTACCACTGCCCTCATAAGTATGCACAGGTTCTACATCGACACTCGTATTGCCATCTCCAAATTCCCAAAACATCATTGCCGGATCGGCATCCAAAGAATTGTTGGTAAAGGCATACATCCCACTATTGCCAGAATAGTCAAAATCTGCTACCGGCTCAGGCAAAGCATTTACAAATTCAAGTTCTTCTAAAGTATCGCTACCCGTTGCATTGCTTACGATTAAGCTGACTGGAAATTTTCCGATACTATTATAAGTGATGAGGGGATTGGCGTCTGTTGAACTTGCAGGGTCTCCACCCGGGAATTGCCACAAACGACTGTCGACCATACCACTAGACGTATCCATAAATTGGACTTGAAAGGGTGGGCAATCGGTTTGTCCTTCTGCAAAAAAAGAACTTTGAGGAATGGCTTCAATAGTCACCTGTTGTAGACTACTCACCGTATCACAAGCATTGATGGATTTCAATACAATATCAAAAGTGCCTCCTTGCGTATAGGTGTATGTTGGGTTGACGGCATTGCTTGTATTGCCATCTCCAAAATCCCACAGGTAAGAACGGGCACCACTGGATTGGTTGGTCAGGCTGATGGTCGCCAGTGTTTGCTCCACTTGAAAAGCCGCCAGAGGAGCTTCTTCCACTAAAATAAAACTGTCTTTAAAAATGGCCAAAGAACCAGCAACGTTCATTGCTTGAAGAGATACGGCATGATAGCCGGGACTGTTGTAAGTGACCACTGGATTTCTTTCCGTGGAATTGCTTGGCGTACCTCCGAGAAATAACCAAAAGAAACTGGTGGCATTCGCGGATGATTGATTGTTGTATTGAACCGTGAATCCTGGACAACCCGCTTGGATGTCGCTTGTAAAAGCCGGAATAGGATTGATTTGTTCAGGATTGATGATAATGGTTTCGTAGGCAAAAGTGGTATCACAACCATTGATAGCTTGCAAGACGACTTGGTAGATGCCCGGTACAGGGTAATTGTGATCAGGGTTGGCTTCTGTAGTCACATTATTATCGCCCAACTCCCAGTAAAAAGAAGTGGCATTTTGGGAGCTATTGTTGAAGCTAACCATCTTGTCAAAAATCTGACTGCTAAAAGAAGCGGTGGGCGTCAGATTGCTAATTTCAAATAAATCAATTTTGCTAATGCTATTGCTACCGGCACCGTTGCTTACTTCCAGCGTGGCACTGTAGGTTCCTTCCTGCAGATAGGTCACGATAGGATTGGGGTCAGTGGAGGTGGACGGAGTACCACCGGGAAAAGACCAGTTCCAATTGGTGACATTCGAGCTGGATTCATCGGTGTATTGCACCACTGCGGGAGTACAATATTCTTGCACCTCCAAAGTGAAGTTGGCGGTAGGGACAACCAAGGTCGTGTTGATGGTGTCGGTTAGAAAAATAGGTTCACCAGTCAAGGCAATATTCTGAGCGCCGATCATTTCAAATTCACCATTTTCAGAATGCTCCCAAGTTCGTTTTTGTAGCGTTGCGATATTGAGCGTTGCAGGAAAGGAATAGGTGGCCGAAACATCTTCTGATAAATCTTCCTTGGTTTTCGCCCAAAGGACATAATGATAATGACCATTGCGGTCGAGAAAAGCGGCCCCATCAATATCGTCGGGTAGGTTGAGTTCATTGATGCGGTCTGTCTCGTAAGAGGCGCCAAAAACCAGCTCCGAAATACTTCGATAAGCGATGCCTAAATTATTGATTTCTTGTCCATACGGAAAGATGCCGAAAAGTACTTTGTACAAACCCATCATCTGAAATTCATTGACCGCTGTTTCCAGCGTATGAGATTCCGACATGTCGTAGACTTGCATTTGGCGAATGTCATTTCGTACAGATTCGATATAGGCTTTTATTACAAAATTGATTTGCACTTCTTCTGAACCATAGGAGTCAGCGGTAAAAGCTTTTCGCGGTAAATTAATTTCGGTAATGATCCATTCTTTTTCTGGATATTGATTGCCATCATAACCGTAGTTGTCGAGAATAACCCCAAAGGTATCTCTGGCATTGGAAATGCTGGTAATGGCTTTGTCGGTATGTCGAGAGTATACAAAGTCCTGAATGTTGTTGTCCCATTTGCGGAGGGTACCGTCGAAGTGAGGGTAGGAGTGAATGCCAATAGCATCAAAATAGGCACCTCCTTGAAGCGGGTAATTGCTGTCGCTACTCCCATCGTTTGGATTATCAGTATTTCTTAAAATGGCATCTAGAAAAGCAGGGAATCCAACACTGGCTAAAGTGACATAACTGTCGGGGTCAATAGTCTTGATGACTTCATAGCTGATCCGGAGTAAGCGGATGTAATGAAAAATAGGTGCCCGCAATTTGTAATCACAAGGATCAGGATTATTGTCCCACCAATTATTCGGAACTCCTGGTGGTAAATAACCGGTAACAAAAGTGTAATCGAATCCGGTTCATTCCAAATCTCCCAAAAGCCTATCTCATCTTTGTACAGATTGACCATCTTCCATAGATAGAGAGCGTAGTAGTTGTTGTCATTGACTGGCGTTCCATTTTCTCCATTGTCCCAAATGTCTTCATACATATTGGCGAAAAGCTCCGATTGTTCTTCAGGGCAATAATGAGTGGTGTCGCGGTGCTCTTCCGAAGGAAAACCAATAATGACGGTATTGTCTTTTAAGCCCAGACTATCATAATGCTTAAAGGTGCTGGCCCGGATGTCATAATCAAATTCTTCTAAAAAATATTCAAACAGCGCTGGGCGAATGGTTTTTACACCAGCTCCTCGGACTCCTTTCTCTGGATTTCCCGCAGCGATGTCTGCTAGCGTAGCGTCTGTCCAGGGCGGAAAATAACCAAGATTGACTCCAGGACGGAAAGGCCCGGTGTAAGGATGTGGAACATCATTAGCGGTATACGTAACCGGTGCTAAATCAAAATCTAGAACAAGAATTTCACTTTTGATGACCGATTTGCAATCATTGGTAGCTCGGAGCTTGACGATATAAACGCCTTCCTTATCATAAGTATGAGTGGTGCTGTAATCCGTACTAAAATTGCCATCTCCAAAATCCCACAAGTAATCAGTCGAACCACTGCTTAGGTTGTTGAAGTTTACTGCAAGAGCATTGTTTTGAAAATCAAAGTCAACGATAGGGATCGCATTGCGAATAGCTATGGTAACGGAATCAGTGTTGGATTCCAGAGCATTATCAATAGTGAGGCGCGCGACATAAGTTCCAGAATCAGGGAAGGTGACCATCGGATTATCTGCTGTTGACGTCTGGGGGCTGCCTCCAGGGAAAGTCCATTGGAGGCCTGTATAGTTACCTGTCGACTCATTAAAAAACTTGATTTCAATCCCCGCACACCCTGAAGTAGCAGTAGCTGAAAATTCAGCAACCAAAGAATCTGTATTCGAAAATACAGCCGGATTAGCTCCTGCTATAGACACGAAAAGAAATAGAAATAAGCCTGCAACTAGGTTAGTTTTCATACAAATGCTTGTGTATTGTTAATTTACAACGGCTTGGTTAAGGTTATTTCCCTGGAAAGGTATATGTGGGGAGGAAGTGTAAACACTGGAGTAATATTCCTCTAATATATATGTTTTACGTTAAAAATCAAGCCAGAATGCTTGGAATTGCCCTAAAGACGACCTATTAATAAGGAGTCTTGTCTAAGGAAGTGGATATGCCTTTGCAAAAAAGAACGCTGATAGATTTTTAAATCTACCAGCGCTAGCTGAAAAACAGAGCAAAGTCAAAGAAATTATTCGACAATCAATTTGCCAATACCAACTTCTATTTGCCCTTCCTCGATTTTATATAAATACATTCCTGTGGGAAGGTCTCTGCGTTTTAGGTAGAACTGATTTCCTGAAAAAACTTGAGTAAAAACAGAGCGCCCAGTTAAGTCATAAATTCGGACTAACCCTTCGTCGATTCTAGCGCCCTCAATTTCAAAAGAGGTTTGTTCGTGGAATGGGTTCGGGGTGATTTTTACTCTGGAAGCTATTGCTGTAGGCAGTACTAGATTTGTGGTTATTGGTGCAAATTCAATCGTATGCCAAGTGGTATTGGTCAGAATGGCCTCATTGAAATCAAAATAAATGGCAGCTTGGTTTTCGAGCAGCGTGCCTTCTGGAAGGTCGGATTTTTGAGCAATTTTGAACTTGACGAAACCATGCGATTTCGGTTCATTTACCGTACTGTCTGGCAAGAGGATATTGTTAAAGGTAAAAGTTACAATGCCTTCTTCAGAAATTTGGAAATCATAAGCATGGCTGCTCGCACCCGGTCTTACGGAAGAGAAGTTGAGATTTTGATCCAAGGTATCTACAATGACTACGGTAAAGGCGGTATCGGTTCCAGTGTTCTGAAAACGAATGAGGTAATCCAATGGCTGATTGGCTTTGATATAATGCTCTTCATCATCATATCCTTTCGGAAAACCTTGTTTGTCGTTAGGATCATAAGAACCGATTACCTCCATACAAAAAACTGATTTGTTGGGATCATTATTATTGGTCGGAAAAATAGTTACTAAGCCAAAATTGTTGATGCCACCACAGCCTTCCATCCAAGCTATTGGTTCAGCTTCGCCAGGATAATTGGCCGCTTGAGGAGCTTCCATTCGCCAAGTGGACCCATTGATTGGAACGTTGACGACGACTTGCTCTCCCATGTCGAGTTTGAACGGATTGTTCATATACATGACCAAGTCTTCTACGATCAGGTAGTTGGCGACTTCGCTCATATTGCCCGTACCTACATTGCGGAGAATAAATCCAGCTTCGTTGTCATTGCAAAAACTCTCTGCCTCAATGAGCGCTCCTGACCAATTGGCATTAATGGGGTTGCAGTTTTCATAGGGCTGAATAACAGCCTTGGCACAAAGGGTTTGCATCAGTTGTGCGTCGCAACTAACGACGACATCAATAGTGAAGGTATTGCACTCAGTAGGGACCAAATCTGGCACCTCAAAGCGATAGGTATTTCCCGTGACACTGGTCCAGGGAAAGCTGCTGCCAGTGACTTTCAGCAAGCTGTCAAAGGTAACTTCAACAACGGGGTTGTGCACAAAGTCTAGGGTGTAATTGCAATAGTTGACAAAATAGGTATTGGTAAAACATCTTCTTAATCGGTCGGTACTGATGTCGACGGCAAGTAAGGTACAATCGGGATGAAGTAAGGCCGGGAGATCAAGGGTGCCACTGGTTTGTCCGGCAGGGATGGTGATCGTTTGGCTCAAGCCGCAGGGTAGGGTATAGCCCGGTAGATTAGGTAAAGTCATTTCGAAGGAAAGGTCACCTGTTCCTGGATTGGCAAAAACGGTAAACGAATAATTCCCTGAAGGATCAGCTAGGACGGTTTGGGTCGTATTGTTTTGTAGGTCTAGCATTTGAACCTCTTGTCCATTCAGACCGGCTTCGCCGATGTCTAACTGGCAGTTGGGAATGGTGTCAGCAAATACAGTTCCACTGATTTGGATTGGGGTGCAAAAATTCGAAGTGTCTTTCAAGGTGACTAAAGCCCAACAAGAAGTGAAATTGTTGAGATCTGTGTCGGTCAGGGTAAAGATATTGTCTCCAAGGAACGAGCAATCGAGTATGATACTGTCTAATAATGGACCATTGCCGATGCGCAGTTTTAATTCTGGTGGAGTACAATTGTCAAAATAGTATTCTTTGATGTCATCTGGTTTGAGGATGATTTGTCCACTAGCAGGTAGTATTAGGGTCTGGCTGGCTTCACAGGCAATAACAGGAGGGAGTTTGTCTTCGACTTCTATGGAAATGGTGCATTCTGTCGTGTTGTTCGATTGATCCGTGGCAGAAATAACCAAAACATTTGGTCCGATATTGCTGCAATCCACAATTAAGGGATCGGACTGCACTACGCCATTGAGTATATATTCAAAAGTGAGGTTGTTTCCGTCACATACATCGAAAGGCGTAGTGTCATAAAAGCTGCTATAGTTAACGAAGGCGGTACCATCTACAGTGAGTGAAATGGTATAGAAAGAATCGCAAGTCATTTCTGGGGGGGTTACATCAGGATTGCATTGAGCCCCTAGGGGATTAGTGCTGACCAAAGAAATGAACAGGAATAAGATCAGGGAAAAGGTTTGGTTTATAACACGTAAAAAAGGGGTAAAAGGAATATTCATGGGTGTAGTATTTTAGAGTCTTTCTTGTAAAATGTTGTTGAGTTGTTCGGCTGTAAGCTTACTACGGTTTTGGGAGATCCAATTGTTTAATTATTTGTCTTTTACAAAAGTGACTCAAATTGCTAGTGGAAACAAACACAAATAATAAAGATTCTAGAGTTTTATGATTGGTTTTTGATGTTTAATTAATTGATAATCAGATTTATAGTGTTGTTTTTGATAGAGATTTTTTTTAAGTTGTAGCATTCGTTTTTACTGATATTGGGCAAAATATCGTTTCATAATACTCTAAATGTTTGATTAAATGGAAAAAACCAAGCTGGTTCAAGCCTTAAAAAGCTTGGAAAAGAAGGAGTTTTTGGAATTGCGCAAATTCTTAAAGTCTCCCTTTTTCAATCGTCGGGAGGATGTCTTGCTGTTGTATGAGTTTTTGATCAAACAACTAAAGACTAAAAAAACTTGGCCTTCAAAACAACAGATATTTGCTAGTTTGTTTGCTTCACAGGTCTATAGCGACGCGAAGTTTCACCTGTTGATGAGTTATCTTTTTAAACTGTTGGAGGAATATCTTTCGTTGCGTCAATTTTTAAAAGAAGAGAGTGCCGTAAAAATGGCTTTGATCCGTAGCTACCGGCAAAGGAATCTGCCGCTTCATTTTCACCAAGTCGCCGATCAATTGATGGAGCAGGTGAATCAGCAAGATATTCGCGATGGAGAATATTATGAACTTTGCCGCCAAGTCTACTGGGAAGAGTACCAAATGAAAGTGGCCGCTGATCCGAGCAGCAGTAATCTGTACCTAGAAGAATTGTCGAAGATGACGGACATTGCTTATTACACCAAAAAAATCCGACAGATTTGTTTGCTCAAAGTGCATCGCTCCATTTATAAGGTAGCAGACAAAGACAATGTGAATTTGCCATTTATTGATTTTTTACAACAACAAGGACTGATTGAAATTCCGGCCATCGGTATTTACTTTTATGCGTATTACTTTTTGGAAGAGATGGATGGAGAAGTGCATTTCCAAAAATTTAAAACGCTCCTGTTTGCAGAGGAAACCTCTTTTCCTTTGAGTGAAAAAAGAGAGTTGTATTTGCTGGCGGTCAATTTTTGTATCAAACAAATCAATGGAGGAAACGCGGCATACTTTCAAGAAATGTATCAATTGTATCAAAGGGCGTTGGATCAAAATGTCTTATTGGAAAATGGAAAATTATCTCGGTTCACTTATTACAATGCAGTAGCCTCCGGAATCAAAACCCAAGCTTTTGACTGGGCCAAAAAAATCATTTATCAGTACCGGGAGTTTTTGGAAGAAGAGTATCAAGAAAGCGCTTTTCACATCAACCTCGCCCGCATCGAATACGAACAAAAAAATTATGCAGAAGCATTGGCGTTGATCAATCCAATTCAGTTCTCCGATATTCTGGTCAACCTAGCAGCCAAAACCATTACCCTCAAAATCTATTTTCACCTGGGGGAGTTAGACCTCCTCGACGCCCACCTCAACGCGATGAATAACTTTATCCGTCGCAATCGCGTACTAGGCTATCACAAAGAGAATTACCTCAACATCATTC
>NW_028232405.1:35000-37876 GCF_054491065.1 Syngnathus leptorhynchus | reverse complement strand
CTATGGAGCTATGGAGCTCTGGTGCTATGGAGCTATGGAGCTCTGGTGCTATGGAGCTATGGAGCTCTGGTGCTATGGAGCTATGGAGCTCTGGTGCTATGGAGCTATGGAGCTCTGGTGCTATGGAGCTATGGAGCTCTGGTGCTATGGAGCTATGGAGCTCTGGTGCTATGGAGCTATGGAGCTCTGGTGCTATGGAGCTATGGAGCTCTGGTGCTATGGAGCTCTGGTGCTATGGAGCTATGGAGCTCTGGTGCTATGGAGCTCTGGAGCTCTGGAGCGTATGGAGCTATGGAGCCACCAGCCAGCACCCTCCGTGGCTGGATCAATGGAAGTGTTTTAGGTACCAGGCAGCCAAAGGGCCGAGGCCTCACGCTCGACCACGCCGGCGCAGAGTTCCAGCCGCTCGGATAAGCTCTGTCACTCACCCGCCGCGCAGCCACCGGTAACGGGGAAATGTCGCCGCCTTGTGGACACGCCGTTGTAAATGAATGGGCTTTCGCACTTAGTGCAATTTTCGCCAACTCTCTGACTGGAGCTATGGAAGTATGGAGCTATGGAGCCACCAGCCACCCAGGCTGGAGCTATGGAGCTCTGGAGCTATGGAGCTCTGGTGCTATGGAAGTATGGAGCTCTGGAGCTATGGAAGTATGGCGCTATGGAGCTATGGAGCTCTGGAGGTATGGAGCTATGGAGCCCTGGAGCCCTGGAGCTATGGAGCCCTGGAGCCCTGGAGCTATGGAGCCCTGGAGCTATGGAGCTATGGAGCTATGGAGCCCTGGAGCTATGGAGCCCTGGAGCTATGGAGCTATGGAGCTCTGGTGCTATGGAGCTATGGAGCTCTGGTGCTATGGAGCTATGGAGCTCTGGTGCTATGGAGCTCTGGTGCTATGGAGCTATGGAGCTATGGAGCTCTGGTGCTATGGAGCTATGGAGCTCTGGTGCTATGGAGCTATGGAGCTCTGGTGCTATGGAGCTATGGAGCTCTGGTGCTATGGAGCTATGGAGCTCTGGTGCTATGGAGCTATGGAGCTCTGGAGGTATGGAGCTATGGAGGTATGGAGCCACCAGCCAGCACCCTCCGAGGCTGGATCAATGGAAGTGTTTTAGGTACCAGGCAGCCAAAGGGCCGAGGCCTCACGCTCGACCACGCCGGCGCAGAGTTCCAGCCGCTCGGATAAGCTCTGTCACTCACCCGCCGCGCAGCCACCGGTAACGGGGAAATGTCGCCGCCTTGTGGACACGCCGTTGTAAATGAATGGGCTTTCGCACTTAGTGCAATTTTAGCCAACTCTCTGACTGGAGCTATGGAAGTATGGAGCTATGGAGCCACCAGCCACCCAGGCTGGAGCTATGGAGCTATGGAGCTCTGGTGCTATGGAGCTATGGAGCTCTGGTGCTATGGAGCTATGGAGCTCTGGTGCTATGGAGCTATGGAGCTCTGGTGCTATGGAGCTATGGAGCTCTGGAGGTATGGAGCTATGGAGCCCTGGAGCCCTGGAGCCCTGGAGCTATGGAGCCCTGGAGCCCTGGAGCTATGGAGCCCTGGAGCTATGGAGCTATGGAGCCCTGGAGCTATGGAGCCCTGGAGCTATGGAGCTATGGAGCTCTGGTGCTATGGAGCTATGGAGCTCTGGTGCTATGGAGCTATGGAGCTCTGGTGCTATGGAGCTATGGAGCTCTGGTGCTATGGAGCTATGGAGCTCTGGTGCTATGGAGCTATGGAGCTCTGGTGCTATGGAGCTATGGAGCTATGGAGCCACCAGCCAGCACCCTCCGTGGCTGGATCAATGGAAGTGTTTTAGGTACCAGGCAGCCAAAGGGCCGGGGCCTCACGCTCGACCACGCCGGCGCAGAGTTCCAGCCGCTCGGATAAGCTCTGTCACTCACCCGCCGCGCAGCCACCGGTAACGGGGAAATGTCGCCGCCTGGCGGACACGCCCTTGTAAATGAATGGGCTTTCGCACTTAGTGCAATTTTCGCCAACTCTCTGACTGGAGCTATGGAAGTATGGAGCTATGGAGCCACCAGCCACCCAGGCTGGAGCTATGGAGCTCTGGTGCTATGGAGCTCTGGTGCTATGGAGCTATGGAGCTCTGGTGCTATGGAGCTATGGAGCTCTGGTGCTATGGAGCTATGGAGCTCTGGTGCTATGGAGCTCTGGTGCTATGGAGCTATGGAGCTCTGGTGCTATGGAGCTATGGAGCTCTGGTGCTATGGAGCTATGGAGCTATGGAGCCACCAGCCAGCACCCTCCGTGGCTGGATCAATGGAAGTGTTTTAGGTACCAGGCAGCCAAAGGGCCGGGGCCTCACGCTCGACCACGCCGGCGCAGAGTTCCAGCCGCTCGGATAAGCTCTGTCACTCACCCGCCGCGCAGCCACCGGTAACGGGGAAATGTCGCCGCCTGGCGGACACGCCCTTGTAAATGAATGGGCTTTCGCACTTAGTGCAATTTTCGCCAACTCTCTGACTGGAGCTATGGAAGTATGGAGCTATGGAGCCACCAGCCAGCACCCTCCGCGGCTGGAGCTATGGAAGTATGGAGCTATGGAGCTATGGAGCTATGGAAGTATGGGGCTATGGAAGTCTGGAGCTATGGAGCTCTGGGGCTATGGAAGTATGGAGCTCTGGGGCTATGGAGCTCCGGGGCTATGGAGCTCCGGGGCTATGGAGCTCCGGGGCTATGGAGCTCCGGGGCTATGGAGCTCCGGGGCTATGGAGCTATGGAGCTCCGGGGCTATGGAGCTCCGGGGCTATGGAGCTATGGAGCTCCGGGGCTATGGAGCTCTGGAGCTCTGGAAGTATGGATGATCCAGCACCCTCCGTGGCTGACCGCTGGTGCTCGGGGCCGGTGAACTCGGCACCCGCCTCCG
>NW_028232405.1:10000-25000 GCF_054491065.1 Syngnathus leptorhynchus | reverse complement strand
GGCGGCCAGCCGGCGCCGACGAACCCGTCGGGGAGGGGGCTGGTGGCAGGCGCGATCGGCACTATTGCTGACTGCCGGGAGGGAAGCTGCGCCCCGGCCGAGTCAGACTCAGCCGTTGCGGCCCCCCCGAGCCCGCAGCGCGTAGCGCGGAAGCCATACGCCCCCCCGATGCGGAGCGACAGACGCCCCCGCGACCGCGGTTGGTCGGGAAGGCTTTTCGGATAGAGGTCGGACGGTGTGTGTGGACGGCTTCCCGTGGTGCCGCCGCTATCAAGCCGGAGGGTTTGAGAAACGACATTCGCGGAAGGACCGGCGCGGCCGGCGGACGCTCGCACGCGCGGCGCCCGACACTCAGCCGCTCGCTCGGCCTCCGTGGATCGTGGCTAGGTGGGATGGATGCCAAACCGGGTCGTCTCGGTCTCGCCGCAGTACGGTCGCGCCGGGGCCTGCGGGGCGGCGCGGGGAGCGCACGCTCACGCGGCGGCCGGGGCGCTAGAGTGCGACCCGCAGTGGGTAGGAACCGTCCACCCGACGTCGGACGAGCCGAGGCCGATGGGGGCCCTACCAAGGCGGGTCATGAGTGCCAGTCGGTCAGTTGGGTGAGGGGGTACTCGGAGGCCCGCCGGGAGCAGACGGGCGACCGGGGATGGGGGGCGTACGCGGGCGGGCGCCGGGAGAAGACGGCCCGTCCGGGGTCGAATCTCGGCCTGTGTTTTCGGAGCCGGCCGGGCATCACGCTCCCTCCTTGGATGGACAACATTCGTAGTTGACACTTTGTGTCATTTTATCCGAGCGGGCGGGCGCCTCGAGAGGCGGACCGTCCGGGGCGACTCTCGGCCTGTGTTTTCGGAGCCGGCCGGGCCTCACGCTCCCTCCTTGGATGGACAACATTCGTAGTTGACACTTTGTGTCATTTTATCCGAGCAGACGGGCGCCGCGAGGCGGACCGTCCGGGGCGACTCTCGGCCTGTGTTTTCGGAGCCGGCCGGGCATCACGCTCCCTCCTTGGATGGACAACATTCGTAGTTGACACTTTGTGTCATTTTATCCGAGCGGGCGGGCGCCTCGAGAGGCGGACCGTCCGGGGCGACTCTCGGCCTGTGTTTAAGGAGCCGGCCGGGCATCACGCTCCTTCCTTGGATGGACAACATTCGTAGTTGACACTTTGTGTCATTTTATCCGAGCGGGCGGGCGCCGCGAGGCGGACCGTCCGGGGCGACTCTCGGCCTGTGTTTAAGGAGCCGGCCGGGCATCACGCTCCTTCCTTGGATGGACAACATTCGCAGTTGACACTTTGTGTCATTTTATCCGAGCAGACGGGCGCCGCGAGGCGGACCGTCCGGGGCGACTCTCGGCCTGTGTTTTCGGAGCCGGCCGGGCATCACGCTCCCTCCTTGGATGGACAACATTCGTAGTTGACACTTTGTGTCATTTTATCCGAGCAGACGGGCGCCGCGAGGCGACCGTCCGGGGCGACTCTCGGCCTGTGTTTAAGGAGCCGGCCGGGCATCACGCTCCTTCCTTGGATGGACAACATTCGTAGTTGACACTTTGTGTCATTTTATCCGATCGGGCGGGCGCCGCGAGGCGGACCGTCCGGGGCGACTCTCGGCCTGTGTTTAAGGAGCCGGCCGGGCATCACGCTCCTTCCTTGGATGGACAACATTCGCAGTTGACACTTTGTGTCATTTTATCCGAGCAGACGGGCGCCGCGAGGCGGACCGTCCGGGGCGACTCTCGGCCTGTGTTTTCGGAGCCGGCCGGGCATCACGCTCCCTCCTTGGATGGACAACATTCGTAGTTGACACTTTGTGTCATTTTATCCGAGCAGACGGGCGCCGCGAGGCGGACCGTCCGGGGCGACTCTCGGCCTGTGTTTAAGGAGCCGGCCGGGCATCACGCTCCTTCCTTGGATGGACAACATTCGCAGTTGACACTTTGTGTCATTTTGTTCGGCCTGTGTTTAAGGAGGCGGCCGTCCTCCACTCGGTCCGTGTTTAAGGAGCGACACTCGCGCTCCGGTTCGGCCTGTATTTAGGGAGGCGGCCGTCCTCCGCTTGGTCTGTGTTAAGGGCGACACTCTGTCCATGTTTGAGGAGCCTGGCCCTGACGCTCCTCTCCGGCCTGTGTTTAAGGAGGCGGCCGTCCTCCCCTTGGTCCGTGTTAAGGGCGACACTCGGTCCATGTTTGAGGAGCCTGGCCCTGACGCTCCTCTCCGGCCTGTGTTTAAGGAGGCGGCCGTCCTCCCCTTGGTCCGTGTTAAGGGCGACACTCGGTCCATGTTTGAGGAGCCTGGCCCTGACGCTCCTCTCCGGCCTGTGTTTAAGGAGGCGGCCGTCCTCCCCTTGGTCTGTGTTAAGGGCGACACTCGGTCCATGTTTGAGGAGCCTGGCCCTGACGCTCCTCTCCGGCCTGTGTTTAAGGAGGCGGCCGTCCTCCCCTTGGTCCGTGTTAAGGGCGACACTCGGTCCATGTTTGAGGAGCCTGGCCCTGACGCTCCTCTCCGGCCTGTGTTTAAGGAGGCGGCCGTCCTCCCCTTGGTCCGTGTTAAGGGCGACACTCTGTCCATGTTTGAGGAGCCTGGCCCTGACGCTCCTCTCCGGCCTGTGTTTAAGGAGGCGGCCGTCCTCCCCTTGGTCTGTGTTAAGGGCGACACTCGGTCCATGTTTGAGGAGCCTGGCCCTGACGCTCCTCTCCGGCCTGTGTTTAAGGAGGCGGCCGTCCTCCCCTTGGTCTGTGTTAAGGGCGACACTCTGTCCATGTTTGAGGAGCCTGGCCCTGACGCTCCTCTCCGGCCTGTGTTTAAGGAGGCGGCCGTCCTCCCCTTGGTCTGTGTTAAGGGCGACACTCGGTCCATGTTTGAGGAGCCTGGCCCTGACGCTCCTCTCCGGCCTGTGTTTAAGGAGGCGGCCGTCCTCCCCTTGGTCTGTGTTAAGGGCGACACTCGGTCCATGTTTGAGGAGCCTGGCCCTGACGCTCCTCTCCGGCCTGTGTTTAAGGAGGCGGCCGTCCTCCCCTTGGTCTGTGTTAAGGGCGACACTCGGTCCATGTTTGAGGAGCCTGGCCCTGACGCTCCTCTCCGGCCTGTGTTTAAGGAGGCGGCCGTCCTCCACTTCCTTCCATGCACCACCACATTCGCAGTTGACACTTTGCCATTTTTTCAGAGAGGTGACACTTAGTCGTTTTTTCGAAAGTTGACACTTAGTCGTTTTTTCGAAAGTTGACACTTTGCCGTTTTTTCAGAGAGGTGACACTTAGCCGTTTTTTCGAAAGTTGACACTTAGCCGTTTTTTCGAAAGTTGACACTTAGCCGTTTTTTCGAAAGTTGACACTTAGTCACTTTTTCGCCACAGTGACACCTCCAGCGCGTGCCACGGCGCTTTTCAGGTCTTCTATCCGACCTTGTGCTGTCGAGGACGGCGTGTCCGACGCCGTGGGGAGACCAGCACCATCTCCTCCATATTCGTAAACGGGGTGCTTTGGAAAACGGGGGGAAAGTCGATGAGTACACTGACTACTGGGACCATTTCATTGTACTCTGGCGCACCTGAAGACCAAAAAAGGTACTGCACCTTAGCCCGGGTACCTCACCCCCTGGTACCTCGAGGAGAACTTAGAAAAATTTCGACAAATTTTTGGTGAGCTCCAGGGAGAGAGGCTGATTTTTCGCTTTTTGAGGCCGACCGCCGAACCGGCGCGGGGCGGACTCACAAGCCCCGCAGAGCCGTGGGCACTTAGTCGTTTTTTCAGAGAGGCGACACTTAGTCGTTTTTTCAGAGGCGACACTTAGTCGTTTTTTCGAAAGTTGACACTTAGCCGTTTTTTCGAAAGTCGACACTTAGCCGTTTTTTTGGAAAGTTGACACTTAGTCGTTTTTTCGAAAGTTGACACTTAGTCGTTTTTTCGCCACAATTGGCTCTGAGCTCCAGGGGGAGAGCCTGGTTTTGCCTTATTTCAGGCCGGCTGGGGAACCGGCGCGGGTCGGATGCACGAGCCCGGCAGAGCCGTGGGCACTTAGAAAATTTTCGCCGATTAAGCTGGGACCTCCAGGCGGAGACCGGCATTCCTCGTCCTCGGGGTTCGACCCAGGAACCGGCGCTGGGCAGACGCCGTAGCCACGCAGAGCCGTGGGCACTTAGAAAATATTCGCCAAGTTGGCTCTGAGCTCCAGGCGGAGAGGCTGGTTTTGCCTTATATCAGGCCGGCTGGGGAACCGGCGCGGGTCGGATGCACGAGCCCGCAGAGCCGTGGGCACTTTGCCATTTTCTCAGAGTCGACACTTAGTCGTTTTTTCAGAGAGGCGACACTCTGTCGTTTTTTCGAAAGTTGACACTTTGCCGTTTTTTCAGAGAGGCGACACTTAGCCGTTTTTTCGAAAGTTGACACTTAGCCGTTTTTTCGAAAGTCGACACTTAGCCGTTTTTTCAGAGATGTGACACTTTGCCGTTTTTTCGAAAGTCGACACTTAGCCGTTTTTTGAGAGATGTGACACTTAGAAACTTTTTGCCAAGTTGGCTGTGAGCTCCAGGAGGAGACCGTTATTTTTCGTCATTCGAGGCCGACTGCGGAACCGGCGCTGGGCGGACGCCAAAGCTCGGCAGGGCCGTGGGCACTTAGAAACTTTTTGCCAAGTTGGCTGTGAGCTCCAGGAGGAGACCGTTATTTTTCGTCATTCGAGGCCGACTGCGGAACCGGCGCTGGGCGGACGCCAAAGCTCGGCAGGGCCGTGGGCACTTAGAAATAGAAACTTTTTGCCAAGTTGGCTGTGAGCTCCAGGAGGAGACCGTTATTTTTCGTCATTCGAGGCCGACTGCGGAACCGGCGCTGGGCGGACGCCAAAGCTCGGCAGGGCCGTGGGCACTTAGAAACTTTTTGCCAAGTTGGCTGTGAGCTCCAGGAGGAGACCGTTATTTTTCGTCATTCGAGGCCGACTGCGGAACCGGCGCTGGGCGGACGCCAAAGCTCGGCAGGGCCGTGGGCACTTAGAAACTTTTTGCCAAGTTGGCTGTGAGCTCCAGGAGGAGACCGTTATTTTTCGTCATTCGAGGCCGACTGCGGAACCGGCGCTGGGCGGACGCCAAAGCTCGGCAGGGCCGTGGGCACTTAGAAACTTTTTGCCAAGTTGGCTGTGAGCTCCAGGAGGAGACCGTTATTTTTCGTCATTCGAGGCCGACTGCGGAACCGGCGCTGGGCGGACGCCAAAGCTCGGCAGGGCCGTGGGCACTTAGAAACTTTTTGCCAAGTTGGCTGTGAGCTCCAGGAGGAGACCGTTATTTTTCGTCATTCGAGGCCGACTGCGGAACCGGCGCTGGGCGGACGCCAAAGCTCGGCAGGGCCGTGGGCACTTAGAAACTTTTTGCCAAGTTGGCTGTGAGCTCCAGGAGGAGACCGTTATTTTTCGTCATTCGAGGCCGACTGCGGAACCGGCGCTGGGCGGACGCCAAAGCTCGGCAGGGCCGTGGGCACTTAGAAACTTTTTGCCAAGTTGGCTGTGAGCTCCAGGAGGAGACCGTTATTTTTCGTCATTCGAGGCCGACTGCGGAACCGGCGCTGAGCGGACGCCAAAGCTCGGCAGGGCCGTGGGCACTTAGAAACTTTTTGCCAAGTTGGCTGTGAGCTCCAGGAGGAGACCGTTATTTTTCGTCATTCGAGGCCGACTGCGGAACCGGCGCTGGGCGGACGCCAAAGCTCGGCAGGGCCGTGGGCACTTAGAAACTTTTTGCCAAGTTGGCTGTGAGCTCCAGGAGGAGACCGTTATTTTTCGTCATTCGAGGCCGACTGCGGAACCGGCGCTGAGCGGACGCCAAAGCTCGGCAGGGCCGTGGGCACTTAGAAACTTTTTGCCAAGTTGGCTGTGAGCTCCAGGAGGAGACCGTTATTTTTCGTCATTCGAGGCCGACTGCGGAACCGGCGCTGGGCGGACGCCAAAGCTCGGCAGGGCCGTGGGCACTTAGAAACTTTTTGCCAAGTTGGCTGTGAGCTCCAGGAGGAGACCGTCATTTTTCGTCATTCGAGGCCGACTGCGGCACCGGCGCTGAGCGGACGCCAAAGCTCGGCAGGGCCGTGGGCACTTTGCCACTTTTTCGCCACAATTGGCTGTGAGCTCCAGGAGGAGACCGTTATTTTTCGTCATTCTAGGCCGGTTGCAGAACCGGCGCGGCTCGGATGCACGAGCCCGCAGAGCCGTGGGCACTTAGAAAAATTTCAGAGAGGCGACACTTTGCCATTTTTTCAGAGAGGTGACACTTAGTCGTTTTTTCGAAAGTTGACACTTAGCCGTTTTTTCGAAAGTTGACACTTAGTCGTTTTTTCGAAAGTTGACACTTAGTCGTTTTTTCGCCAAAGTGCCCACCTCCAGCGCGTGCCACGGCGCTTTCCAGGTCTTCTATCCGACCTTGTGCTGTCGAGGACGGCGTGTCCGACGCCGTGGGGAGACCAGCACCATCTCCTCCATACTCGTAAACGAGGTGCTTTGGAAAACGGGGGGAAAGTCGATGAGTACACTGACTACTGGGACCATTTCATTGTACTCTGGCGCACCTGAAGACCAAAAAAGGTACTGCACCTTAGCCCGGGTACCTCACCCCCTGGTACCTCGAGGTGAGCTCCAGGGAGAGAGGCTGATTTTTTGCTTTTTGAGGCCGACCACCGAACCGGCGCGGGGCGGACTCACAAGCCCCGCAGAGCCGTGGGCACTTAGTCGTTTTTTCGAAAGTTGACACTTAGTCGTTTTTTCGCCGATTTTGCTGGGACCTCCAGGCGAGGACCGGCGTTTTTCGTCTTCCGGGTCCGACCCGGGAACCAGCGCCGAGCGGACACATTCGCTCGCTAGTGCCGTTGGCACTTAGAAAATTTTTCGTTTGTCATGAGCTCCGGGCGGAGACCGGCGTTTTTCGTCTTCCGGGTCCGACCCGGGAACCAGCGCCGAGCGGACACATTCGCTCGCAAGTGCCGTTGGCACTTAGAAAATTTTTCGTTTGTCATGAGCTCCGGGCGGAGAGCGGCGTTTTTCGTCTTCCGGGTTCGACCCGGGAACCAGCGCCGAGCGGACACATTCGCTCGCTAGTGCCGTTGGCACTTAGAAAATTTTTCGTTTGTCATGAGCTCCGGGCGGAGACCGGCGTTTTTTGTCTTCCGGGTTCGACCCGGGAACCAGCGCCGAGCGGACACATTCGCTCGCTAGTGCCGTTGGCACTTAGAAAATTTTTCGTTTGTCATGAGCTCCGGGCGGAGAGCGGCGTTTTTCGTCTTCCGGGTTCGACCCGGGAACCAGCGCCGAGCGGACACATTCGCTCGCTAGTGCCGTTGGCACTTAGAAAATTTTTCGTTTGTCATGAGCTCCGGGCGGAGAGCGGCGTTTTTCGTCTTCCGGGTTCGACCCGGGAACCAGCGCCGAGCGGACACATTCGCTCGCTAGTGCCGTTGGCACTTAGAAAATTTTTCGTTTGTCATGAGCTCCGGGCGGAGAGCGGCGTTTTTCGTCTTCCGGGTTCGACCCGGGAACCAGCGCCGAGCGGACACATTCGCTCGCTAGTGCCGTTGGCACTTAGAAAATTTTTCGTTTGTCATGAGCTCCGGGCGGAGAGCGGCGTTTTTCGTCTTCCGGGTTCGACCCGGGAACCAGCGCCGAGCGGACACATTCGCTCGCTAGTGCCGTTGGCACTTAGAAAATTTTTCGTTTGTCATGAGCTCCGGGCGGAGACCGGCATTTTTCGTCATTCGAGGCCGACGGGGGAACCAGCCGGAGCGGACACGTTTGCTCGGAAGAGCCGTTGGCACTTAGAAAAAATTCCGTGTCTCGTGAGCTCCAGGGGGGACAGGCTGGTTTTATTCATCCGTAGCCGACATGGGAACCAGCGCGGAGCGGATTGGTGTTGCGCTGCCATATACCTCATCTCTCTCAAGAGTCCCCCCCTTATACGTGCCGATGGTGTTTTGGAAAACGGGGGGTAACTGGATGAGTACACTGACTAGTGGGACCAAGTACACTAATAGCCCCTGGTACCTAAAATGGAAGTATAGAGGCCGACTTTCGGGCAAGATCACGCCGGGTTAGGCTTCCAGGACCTCGGCTAAGCAATTTTAACGGGTTGCCCGGTTCTTTTTTGAACCAGCCCGGTTCTTTTTTTTTATCCAGCCCGGTTCTTTTTACACTTCCAGCTTGAGCTCGGGAGCGGCTTTTTGCACAAGATCACGCCGTGTTAGGCTTCCAGGACCTCAGCTAAGCAATTTTAACGGGTCGCCCGGTTCTTTTTTGATCCAGCCCGGTTCTTTTTTTTATCCAGCCTGGTTCTTTTTACACTTCCAGCTGGAGCTCGGGAGCGGCTTTTTGCACAAGAACACGCCGTGTTAGGCTTCCAGGACCTCGGCTAAGCAATTTTAACGGGTCGCCCGGTTCTTTTTTGATCCAGCCCGGTTCTTTTTTTTATCCAGCCTGGTTCTTTTTACACTTCCAGCTGGAGCTCGGGAGCGGCTTTTTGCACAAGAACACGCCGTGTTAGGCTTCCAGGACCTCGGCTAAGCAATTTTAACGGGTCGCCCGGTTCTTTTTTGATCCAGCCCGGTTCTTTTTTTTATCCAGCCTGGTTCTTTTTACACTTCCAGCTGGAGCTCGGGAGCGGCTTTTTGCACAAGATCACGCCGTGTTAGGCTTCCAGGACCTCGGCTAAGCAATTTTAACGGGTCGCCCGGTTCTTTTTTTTTATCCAGCCCGGTTCTTTTTTTATCCAGCCCGGTTCTTTTTACACTTCCAGCTGGAGCTCGGGAGCGGCTTTTTGCACAAGATCACGCCGTGTTAGGCTTCCAGGACCTCGGCTAAGCAATTTTAACGGGTTGCCCGGTTCTTTTTTGAACCAGCCCGGTTCTTTTTTTTATCCAGCCTGGTTCTTTTTACACTTCCAGCTGGAGCTCGGGAGCGGCTTTTTGCACAAGAACACGCCGTGTTAGGCTTCCAGGACCTCGGCTAAGCAATTTTAACGGGTCGCCCGGTTCTTTTTTGATCCAGCCCGGTTCTTTTTTTTATCCAGCCTGGTTCTTTTTACACTTCCAGCTGGAGCTCGGGAGCGGCTTTTTGCACAAGAACACGCCGTGTTAGGCTTCCAGGACCTCGGCTAAGCAATTTTAACGGGTTGCCCGGTTCTTTTTTGAACCAGCCCGGTTCTTTTTTTTATCCAGCCTGGTTCTTTTTACACTTCCAGCTGGAGCTCGGGAGCGGCTTTTTGCACAAGAACACGCCGTGTTAGGCTTCCAGGACCTCGGCTAAGCAATTTTAACGGGTCGCCCGGTTCTTTTTTGATCCAGCCCGGTTCTTTTTTTTATCCAGCCTGGTTCTTTTTACACTTCCAGCTGGAGCTCGGGAGCGGCTTTTTGCACAAGATCACGCCGTGTTAGGCTTCCAGGACCTCGGCTAAGCAATTTTAACGGGTCGCCCGGTTCTTTTTTTTATCCAGCCCGGTTCTTTTTTTATCCAGCCCGGTTCTTTTTACACTTCCAGCTGGAGCTCGGGAGCGGCTTTTTGCACAAGATCACGCCGTGTTAGGCTTCCAGGACCTCGGCTAAGCAATTTTAACGGGTCGCCCGGTTCTTTTTTGATCCAGCCCGGTTCTTTTTTTTATCCAGCCTGGTTCTTTTTACACTTCCAGCTGGAGCTCGGGAGCGGCTTTTTGCACAAGAACACGCCGTGTTAGGCTTCCAGGACCTCGGCTAAGCAATTTTAACGGGTCGCCCGGTTCTTTTTTTTATCCAGCCCGGTTCTTTTTTTATCCAGCCCGGTTCTTTTTACACTTCCAGCTGGAGCTCGGGAGCGGCTTTTTGCACAAGATCACGCCGTGTTAGGCTTCCAGGACCTCGGCTAAGCAATTTTAACGGGTCGCCCGGTTCTTTTTTGATCCAGCCCGGTTCTTTTTTTTATCCAGCCCGGTTCTTTTTACACTTCCAGCTGGAGCTCAGCAGCGGCTTTTTGCACAAGATCACGCCGGGTTAGGCTTCCAGGACCTCGCCTAAGCACTTCTAACGGGCCCTGGTCCACCCCTGCCAGCGCATTTCAAAACTTGGCATTAATTTCGACCTAAGAGACGAAGTCTGATTTTTTTCTACCACTTGGGCGGCCTTTTTGCACCCAGAACACCCGCACCGGCACCATAAATTCGAAGGGTGCCGAGTGCGTCGGCGCAGATTCTGCGACGGAGTGACACTTCCCTCTTGTGGACATTCGGCGGTAGGTGAAATGCGCACTCGGTCTTCTCTTTTCTTTTCCTTCCAGTGAAACTTTGGCAACATTCTGCGAGCTGCTGGCTTCCAGAACCTCGGCCAAGCAGGTGGAGGATTTTTTTCCACTTCCAGCTGGAGGTGAGGAGGGACTTTTTGGGCAAGATCACGCCGACTTAGCAAGCAAGGTGGAAGTGCCAGCATGCTCCGTGGCTGGAAGTGTGGATGTGCCAGCACCCTCCCTGCCTATGGAAGTGTGGAGCTCCAGCACCCTCCCTGCCTATGGAAGTGTGGAGCTCCAGCACCCTCCCTGCCTATGGAAGTGTGGAGCTCCAGCACCCTCCCTGCCTATGGAAGTGTGGAGCTCCAGCACCCTCCCTGCCTATGGAAGTGTGGAGCTCCAGCACCCTCCCTGCCTATGGAAGTGTGGAGCTCCAGCACCCTCCCTGCCTATGGAAGAGCCACCTCCGCGGGCATGCTGCTCAACCACGCCGGCCCAGAGTTCCAGCCGCTCGGCTACACTCTCTCACAAGCCCCGCCTGGAGCTCCCCAGCCCACCCCTGGTACCTCAATTACCGAGGCCAGCCGCTCGACCAGGCCGGCCCAGAGTTCCAGCCGCTCGGCTTCACTCTCTCACAAGCCCCGCCTGGAGCTCCCCAGCCCGCCCCTGGTACCTCAACTACCGAGGCCAGCCGCTCGACCAGGCCGGCCGAGAGTTCCAGCCGCTCGGCTTCACTCTCTCACAAGACCCGCCTGGAGCTCCCCGCCCCACCCCTGGTACCTCAACTACCGAGGCCAGCCGCTCGACCACGCCGGCGCAGAGTTCCAGCCGCTCGGATAAGCTCTGTCACTCACCCGCCGCGCAGCCACCGGTAACGGGGAAATGTCGCCGCCTGGCGGACACGCCGTTGTAAATGAATGGGCTTTCGCACTTAGTGCAATTTTCGCCAACTCTCTGACTGGAGCTATGGAAGTATGGAGCTATGGAGCCACCAGCCACCCAGGCTGGAGCTATGGAGCCATGGAGCTCTGGTGCTATGGAGCTCTGGAGGTATGGAGCTATGGAGCTATGGAGCTATGGAGCTATGGAGCCCTGGAGCTCTGGAGGTATGGAGCTATGGTGCTATGGAGCTCTGAAGCCATGGAGCTCTGGTGCTATGGAGCTCTGGAGCTCTGGAGGTATGGAGCTCTGGAGGTATGGAGCTATGGAGCCCTGGAGCCCTGGAGCTATGGAGCCCTGGAGCTATGGAGCCCTGGAGCCCTGGAGCTATGGAGCCCTGGAGCTATGGAGCTATGGAGCCCTGGAGCTATGGAGCTATGGAGCTCTGGTGCTATGGAGCTATGGAGCTCTGGTGCTATGGAGCTATGGAGCTCTGGTGCTATGGAGCTATGGAGCTCTGGTGCTATGGAGCTATGGAGCTCTGGTGCTATGGAGCTATGGAGCTCTGGTGCTATGGAGCTATGGAGCTCTGGTGCTATGGAGCTATGGAGCTCTGGTGCTATGGAGCTATGGAGCTCTGGTGCTATGGAGCTATGGAGCTATGGAGCTCTGGTGCTATGGAGCTATGGAGCTCTGGTGCTATGGAGCTATGGAGCTCTGGTGCTATGGAGCTATGGAGCTCTGGTGCTATGGAGCTCTGGTGCTATGGAGCTATGGAGCTCTGGTGCTATGGAGCTCTGGAGCTCTGGAGGTATGGAGCTATGGAGCCACCAGCCAGCACCCTCCGTGGCTGGATCAATGGAAGTGTTTTAGGTACCAGGCAGCCAAAGGGCCGAGGCCTCACGCTCGACCACGCCGGCGCAGAGTTCCAGCCGCTCGGATAAGCTCTGTCACTCACCCGCCGCGCAGCCACCGGTAACGGGGAAATGTCGCCGCCTTGTGGACACGCCGTTGTAAATGAATGGGCTTTCGCACTTAGTGCAATTTTAGCCAACTCTCTGACTGGAGCTATGGAAGTATGGAGCTATGGAGCCACCAGCCACCCAGGCTGGAGCTATGGAGCTATGGAGCTCTGGTGCTATGGAGCTATGGAGCTCTGGTGCTATGGAGCTATGGAGCTCTGGTGCTATGGAGCTATGGAGCTCTGGTGCTATGGAGCTATGGAGCTCTGGTGCTATGGAGCTATGGAGCTCTGGTGCTATGGAGCTATGGAGCTCTGGTGCTATGGAGCTATGGAGCTCTGGTGCTATGGAGCTATGGAGCTCTGGTGCTATGGAGCTATGGAGCTCTGGTGCTATGGAGCTATGGAGCTCTGGTGCTATGGAGCTCTGGTGCTATGGAGCTATGGAGCTCTGGTGCTATGGAGCTCTGGAGCTCTGGAGGTATGGAGCTATGGAGCCACCAGCCAGCACCCTCCGTGGCTGGATCAATGGAAGTGTTTTAGGTACCAGGCAGCCAAAGGGCCGAGGCCTCACGCTCGACCACGCCGGCGCAGAGTTCCAGCCGCTCGGATAAGCTCTGTCACTCACCCGCCGCGCAGCCACCGGTAACGGGGAAATGTCGCCGCCTTGTGGACACGCCGTTGTAAATGAATGGGCTTTCGCACTTAGTGCAATTTTCGCCAACTCTCTGACTGGAGCTATGGAAGTATGGAGCTATGGAGCCACCAGCCACCCAGGCTGGAGCTATGGAGCTCTGGAGCTATGGAGCTCTGGTGCTATGGAAGTATGGAGCTCTGGAGCTATGGAAGTATGGCGCTATGGAGCTATGGAGCTCTGGAGGTATGGAGCTATGGAGCCCTGGAGCCCTGGAGCTATGGAGCCCTGGAGCCCTGGAGCTATGGAGCCCTGGAGCTATGGAGCTATGGAGCTATGGAGCCCTGGAGCTATGGAGCCCTGGAGCTATGGAGCTATGGAGCTCTGGTGCTATGGAGCTATGGAGCTCTGGTGCTATGGAGCTATGGAGCTCTGGTGCTATGGAGCTCTGGTGCTATGGAGCTATGGAGCTATGGAGCTCTGGTGCTATGGAGCTATGGAGCTCTGGTGCTATGGAGCTATGGAGCTCTGGTGCTATGGAGCTATGGAGCTCTGGTGCTATGGAGCTATGGAGCTCTGGTGCTATGGAGCTATGGAGCTCTGGAGGTATGGAGCTATGGAGGTATGGAGCCACCAGCCAGCACCCTCCGAGGCTGGATCAATGGAAGTGTTTTAGGTACCAGGCAGCCAAAGGGCCGAGGCCTCACGCTCGACCACGCCGGCGCAGAGTTCCAGCCGCTCGGATAAGCTCTGTCACTCACCCGCCGCGCAGCCACCGGTAACGGGGAAATGTCGCCGCCTTGTGGACACGCCGTTGTAAATGAATGGGCTTTCGCACTTAGTGCAATTTTAGCCAACTCTCTGACTGGAGCTATGGAAGTATGGAGCTATGGAGCCACCAGCCACCCAGGCTGGAGCTATGGAGCTATGGAGCTCTGGTGCTATGGAGCTATGGAGCTCTGGTGCTATGGAGCTATGGAGCTCTGGTGCTATGGAGCTATGGAGCTCTGGTGCTATGGAGCTATGGAGCTCTGGAGGTATGGAGCTATGGAGCCCTGGAGCCCTGGAGCCCTGGAGCTATGGAGCCCTGGAGCCCTGGAGCTATGGAGCCCTGGAGCTATGGAGCTATGGAGCCCTGGAGCTATGGAGCCCTGGAGCTATGGAGCTATGGAGCTCTGGTGCTATGGAGCTATGGAGCTCTGGTGCTATGGAGCTATGGAGCTCTGGTGCTATGGAGCTATGGAGCTCTGGTGCTATGGAGCTATGGAGCTCTGGTGCTATGGAGCTATGGAGCTCTGGTGCTATGGAGCTATGGAGCTATGGAGCCACCAGCCAGCACCCTCCGTGGCTGGATCAATGGAAGTGTTTTAGGTACCAGGCAGCCAAAGGGCCGGGGCCTCACGCTCGACCACGCCGGCGCAGAGTTCCAGCCGCTCGGATAAGCTCTGTCACTCACCCGCCGCGCAGCCACCGGTAACGGGGAAATGTCGCCGCCTGGCGGACACGCCCTTGTAAATGAATGGGCTTTCGCACTTAGTGCAATTTTCGCCAACTCTCTGACTGGAGCTATGGAAGTATGGAGCTATGGAGCCACCAGCCACCCAGGCTGGAGCTATGGAGCTCTGGTGCTATGGAGCTCTGGTGCTATGGAGCTATGGAGCTCTGGTGCTATGGAGCTATGGAGCTCTGGTGCTATGGAGCTATGGAGCTCTGGTGCTATGGAGCTCTGGTGCTATGGAGCTATGGAGCTCTGGTGCTATGGAGCTATGGAGCTCTGGTGCTATGGAGCTATGGAGCTATGGAGCCACCAGCCAGCACCCTCCGTGGCTGGATCAATGGAAGTGTTTTAGGTACCAGGCAGCCAAAGGGCCGGGGCCTCACGCTCGACCACGCCGGCGCAGAGTTCCAGCCGCTCGGATAAGCTCTGTCACTCACCCGCCGCGCAGCCACCGGTAACGGGGAAATGTCGCCGCCTGGCGGACACGCCCTTGTAAATGAATGGGCTTTCGCACTTAGTGCAATTTTCGCCAACTCTCTGACTGGAGCTATGGAAGTATGGAGCTATGGAGCCACCAGCCAGCACCCTCCGCGGCTGGAGCTATGGAAGTATGGAGCTATGGAGCTATGGAGCTATGGAAGTATGGGGCTATGGAAGTCTGGAGCTATGGAGCTCTGGGGCTATGGAAGTATGGAGCTCTGGGGCTATGGAGCTCCGGGGCTATGGAGCTCCGGGGCTATGGAGCTCCGGGGCTATGGAGCTCCGGGGCTATGGAGCTCCGGGGCTATGGAGCTATGGAGCTCCGGGGCTATGGAGCTCCG
>NW_028232404.1:32500-37882 GCF_054491065.1 Syngnathus leptorhynchus | reverse complement strand
CACAGCCAACTTGGCAAAAAGTTTCTAAGTGCCCACGGCCCTGCCGAGCTTTGGCGTCCGCCCAGCGCCGGTTCCGCAGTCGGCCTCGAATGACGAAAAATAACGGTCTCCTCCTGGAGCTCACAGCCAACTTGGCAAAAAGTTTCTAAGTGCCCACGGCCCTGCCGAGCTTTGGCGTCCGCTCAGCGCCGGTTCCGCAGTCGGCCTCGAATGACGAAAAATGACGGTCTCCTCCTGGAGCTCACAGCCAACTTGGCAAAAAGTTTCTAAGTGCCCACGGCCCTGCCGAGCTTTGGCGTCCGCCCAGCGCCGGTTCCGCAGTCGGCCTCGAATGACGAAAAATAACGGTCTCCTCCTGGAGCTCACAGCCAACTTGGCAAAAAGTTTCTAAGTGCCCACGGCCCTGCCGAGCTTTGGCGTCCGCTCAGCGCCGGTGCCGCAGTCGGCCTCGAATGACGAAAAATGACGGTCTCCTCCTGGAGCTCACAGCCAACTTGGCAAAAAGTTTCTAAGTGCCCACGGCCCTGCCGAGCTTTGGCGTCCGCCCAGCGCCGGTTCCGCAGTCGGCCTCGAATGACGAAAAATAACGGTCTCCTCCTGGAGCTCACAGCCAACTTGGCAAAAAGTTTCTAAGTGCCCACGGCCCTGCCGAGCTTTGGCGTCCGCCCAGCGCCGGTTCCGCAGTCGGCCTCGAATGACGAAAAATAACGGTCTCCTCCTGGAGCTCACAGCCAACTTGGCAAAAAGTTTCTAAGTGCCCACGGCCCTGCCGAGCTTTGGCGTCCGCCCAGCGCCGGTTCCGCAGTCGGCCTCGAATGACGAAAAATAACGGTCTCCTCCTGGAGCTCACAGCCAACTTGGCAAAAAGTTTCTAAGTGCCCACGGCCCTGCCGAGCTTTGGCGTCCGCTCAGCGCCGGTTTCCGCAGTCGGCCTCGAATGACGAAAAATGACGGTCTCCTCCTGGAGCTCACAGCCAACTTGGCAAAAAGTTTCTAAGTGCCCACGGCCCTGCCGAGCTTTGGCGTCCGCCCAGCGCCGGTTCCGCAGTCGGCCTCGAATGACGAAAAATAACGGTCTCCTCCTGGAGCTCACAGCCAACTTGGCAAAAAGTTCTAAGTGCCCACGGCCCTGCCGAGCTTTGGCGTCCGCCCAGCGCCGGTTCCGCAGTCGGCCTCGAATGACGAAAAATAACGGTCTCCTCCTGGAGCTCACAGCCAACTTGGCAAAAAGTTTCTAAGTGTCACATCTGTGAAAAAACGACTAAGTGTCAACTTTCGAAAAACGGCTAAGTGTCAACTTTCGAAAAAACGGCAAAGTGTCACATCTCTGAAAAACGGCTAAGTGTCGACTTTCGAAAAAAACGGCTAAGTGTCAACTTTCGAAAAAACGGCAAAGTGTCACATCTCTGAAAAAACGGCTAAGTGTCACATCTCTGAAAAAACGGCTAAGTGTCACATCTCTGAAAAAACGGCTAAGTGTCGCCTCTCTGAAAAAACGGCAAAGTGTCAACTTTCGAAAAAACGACAGAGTGTCGCCTCTCTGAAAAAACGACTAAGTGTCGACTCTGAGAAAATGGCAAAGTGCCCACGGCTCTGCGGGCTCGTGCATCCGACCCGCGCCGGTTCCCCAGCCGGCCTGATATAAGGCAAAACCAGCCTCTCCGCCTGGAGCTCAGAGCCAACTTGGCGAATATTTTCTAAGTGCCCACGGCTCTGCGTGGCTACGGCGTCTGCCCAGCGCCGGTTCCTGGGTCGAACCCCGAGGACGAGGAATGCCGGTCTCCGCCTGGAGGTCCCAGCTTAATCGGCGAAAATTTTCTAAGTGCCCACGGCTCTGCCGGGCTCGTGCATCCGACCCGCGCCGGTTCCCCAGCCGGCCTGAAATAAGGCAAAACCAGGCTCTCCCCCTGGAGCTCAGAGCCAATTGTGGCGAAAAAAACGACTAAGTGTCAACTTTCGAAAAAAACGACTAAGTGTCAACTTTCCAAAAAAACGGCTAAGTGTCGACTTTCGAAAAAACGGCTAAGTGTCAACTTTCGAAAAAACGACTAAGTGTCGCCTCTGAAAAAACGACTAAGTGTCGCCTCTCTGAAAAAACGACTAAGTGCCCACGGCTCTGCGGGGCTTGTGAGTCCGCCCCGCGCCGGTTCGGCGGTCGGCCTCAAAAAGCGAAAAATCAGCCTCTCTCCCTGGAGCTCACCAAAAATTTGTCGAAATTTTTCTAAGTTCTCCTCGAGGTACCAGGGGGTGAGGTACCCGGGCTAAGGTGCAGTACCTTTTTGGTCTTCAGGTGCGCCAGAGTACAATGAAATGGTCCCAGTAGTCAGTGTACTCATCGACTTTCCCCCCGTTTTCCAAAGCACCCCGTTTACGAGTATGGAGGAGATGGTGCTGGTCTCCCCACGGCGTCGGACACGCCGTCCTCGACAGCACAAGGTCGGATAGAAGACCTGAAAAGCGCCGTGGCACGCGCTGGAGGTGTCACTGTGGCGAAAAAGTGACTAAGTGTCAACTTTCGAAAAAACGGCTAAGTGTCAACTTTCGAAAAAACGGCTAAGTGTCAACTTTCGAAAAAACTGCTAAGTGTCAACTTTCGAAAAAACGACTAAGTGTCGCCTCTCTGAAAAAACGGCAAAGTGTCAACTTTCGAAAAAACGACTAAGTGTCAACTTTCGAAAAAACGACTAAGTGTCACCTCTCTGAAAAAATGGCAAAGTGTCAACTGCGAATGTGGTGGTGCATGGAAGGAAGTGGAGGACGGCCGCCTCCTTAAACACAGGCCGGAGAGGAGCGTCAGGGCCAGGCTCCTCAAACATGGACCGAGTGTCGCCCTTAACACAGACCAAGGGGAGGACGGCCGCCTCCTTAAACACAGGCCGGAGAGGAGCGTCAGGGCCAGGCTCCTCAAACATGGACCGAGTGTCGCCCTTAACACAGACCAAGGGGAGGACGGCCGCCTCCTTAAACACAGGCCGGAGAGGAGCGTCAGGGCCAGGCTCCTCAAACATGGACCGAGTGTCGCCCTTAACACGGACCAAGGGGAGGACGGCCGCCTCCTTAAACACAGGCCGGAGAGGAGCGTCAGGGCCAGGCTCCTCAAACATGGACCGAGTGTCGCCCTTAACACGGACCAAGGGGAGACGGCCGCCTCCTTAAACACAGGCCGGAGAGGAGCGTCAGGGCCAGGCTCCTCAAACATGGACCCGAGTGTCGCCCTTAACACAGACCAAGGGGAGGACGGCCGCCTCCTTAAACACAGGCCGGAGAGGAGCGTCAGGGCCAGGCTCCTCAAACATGGACCGAGTGTCGCCCTTAACACGGACCAAGGGGAGGACGGCCGCCTCCTTAAACACAGGCCGGAGAGGAGCGTCAGGGCCAGGCTCCTCAAACATGGACCGAGTGTCGCCCTTAACACGGACCAAGGGGAGGACGGCCGCCTCCTTAAACACAGGCCGGAGAGGAGCGTCAGGGCCAGGCTCCTCAAACATGGACAGAGTGTCGCCCTTAACACAGACCAAGCGGAGGACGGCCGCCTCCCTAAATACAGGCCGAACCGGAGCGCGAGTGTCGCTCCTTAAACACGGACCGAGTGGAGGACGGCCGCCTCCTTAAACACAGGCCGAACAAAATGACACAAAGTGTCAACTGCGAATGTTGTCCATCCAAGGAAGGAGCGTGATGCCCGGCCGGCTCCTTAAACACAGGCCGAGAGTCGCCCCGGACGGTCCGCCTCGCGGCGCCCGTCTGCTCGGATAAAATGACACAAAGTGTCAACTACGAATGTTGTCCATCCAAGGAGGGGAGCGTGATGCCCGGCCGGCTCCGAAAACACAGGCCGAGAGTCGCCCCGGACGGTCCGCCTCGCGGCGCCCGTCTGCTCGGATAAAATGACACAAAGTGTCAACTGCGAATGTTGTCCATCCAAGGAAGGAGCGTGATGCCCGGCCGGCTCCTTAAACACAGGCCGAGAGTCGCCCCGGACGGTCCGCCTCGCGGCGCCCGCCCGCTCGGATAAAATGACACAAAGTGTCAACTACGAATGTTGTCCATCCAAGGAAGGAGCGTGATGCCCGGCCGGCTCCTTAAACACAGGCCGAGAGTCGCCCCGGACGGTCGCCTCGCGGCGCCCGTCTGCTCGGATAAAATGACACAAAGTGTCAACTACGAATGTTGTCCATCCAAGGAGGGAGCGTGATGCCCGGCCGGCTCCGAAAACACAGGCCGAGAGTCGCCCCGGACGGTCCGCCTCGCGGCGCCCGTCTGCTCGGATAAAATGACACAAAGTGTCAACTGCGAATGTTGTCCATCCAAGGAAGGAGCGTGATGCCCGGCCGGCTCCTAAACACAGGCCGAGAGTCGCCCCGGACGGTCCGCCTCGCGGCGCCCGCCCGCTCGGATAAAATGACACAAAGTGTCAACTACGAATGTTGTCCATCCAAGGAAGGAGCGTGATGCCCGGCCGGCTCCTTAAACACAGGCCGAGAGTCGCCCCGGACGGTCGCCTCGCGGCGCCCGTCTGCTCGGATAAAATGACACAAAGTGTCAACTACGAATGTTGTCCATCCAAGGAGGGAGCGTGATGCCCGGCCGGCTCCGAAAACACAGGCGAGAGTCGCCCCGGACGGTCCGCCTCGCGGCGCCCGTCTGCTCGGATAAAATGACACAAAGTGTCAACTACGAATGTTGTCCATCCAAGGAGGGAGCGTGAGGCCCGGCCGGCTCCGAAAACACAGGCCGAGAGTCGCCCCGGACGGTCCGCCTCTCGAGGCGCCCGCCCGCTCGGATAAAATGACACAAAGTGTCAACTACGAATGTTGTCCATTCCAAGGAGGGAGCGTGATGCCCGGCCGGCTCCGAAAACACAGGCCGAGATTCGACCCCGGACGGGCCGTCTTCTCCCGGCGCCCGCCCGCGTACGCCCCCCATCCCCGGTCGCCCGTCTGCTCCCGGCGGGCCTCCGAGTACCCCCTCACCCAACTGACCGACTGGCACTCATGACCCGCCTTGGTAGGGCCTCCATCGGCCTCGGCTCGTCCGACGTCGGGTGGACGGTTCCTACCCACTGCGGGTCGCACTCTAGCGCCCCGGCCGCCGCGTGAGCGTGCGCTCCCCGCGCCGCCCCGCAGGCCCCGGCGCGACCGTACTGCGGCGAGACCGAGACGACCCGGTTTGGCATCCATCCCACCTAGCCACGATCCACGGAGGCCGAGCGAGCGGCTGAGTGTCGGGCGCCGCGCGTGCGAGCGTCCGCCGGCCGCGCCGGTCCTTCCGCGAATGTCGTTTCTCAAACCCTCCGGCTTGATAGCGGCGGCACCACGGGAAGCCGTCCACACACACACCGTCCGACCTCTATCCGAAAAGCCTTCCCGACCAACCGCGGTC
>NW_028232404.1:2500-22500 GCF_054491065.1 Syngnathus leptorhynchus | reverse complement strand
AAGCGACAACCGGTCACCGAGGCACCCGCCGAAGGCGGGTGCCGAGTTCACTGGCCCCAAGCGACAGCGGTCACCGAGGCACCCGCCTCCGGCGGGTGCCGAGTTCACCGGCCCCGAGCACCAGCGGTCAGCCACGGAGGGTGCTGGATCATCCATACTTCCATAGCTCCAGAGCTCCATAGCCCCGGAGCTCCATAGCCCCGGAGCTCCATAGCCCCGGAGCTCCAGAGCTCCATAGCCCCGGAGCTCCATAGCCCCGGAGCTCCATAGCCCCGGAGCTCCATAGCCCCGGAGCTCCATAGCCCCAGAGCTCCATACTTCCATAGCCCCAGAGCTCCATAGCTCCATACTTCCATAGCTCCAGCCGCGGAGGGTGCTGGCTGGTGGCTCCATAGCTCCATACTTCCATACTTGCAGCCACGGAGTTGGCTAAAATTGCACTAAGTGCGAAAGCCCATTCATTTACAACGGCGTGTCCGCCAGGCGGCGACATTTCCCCGTTACCGGTGGCTGCGCGGCGGGTGAGTGACAGAGCTTATCCGAGCGGCTGGAACTCTGCGCCGGCGTGGTCGAGCGTGAGGCCCCGGCCCTTTGGCTGCCTGGTACCTAAAACACTTCCATTGATCCAGCCACGGAGGGTGCTGGCTGGTGGCTCCATAGCTCCATAGCTCCATACCTCCAGAGCTCCAGAGCTCCATAGCACCAGAGCTCCATAGCTCCATAGCACCAGAGCTCCATAGCTCCATAGCACCAGAGCTCCATAGCTCCATAGCACCAGAGCTCCATAGCTCCATAGCACCAGAGCTCCATAGCTCCATAGCACCAGAGCTCCATAGCTCCATAGCACCAGAGCTCCATAGCTCCATAGCTCCAGCCTGGGTGGCTGGTGGCTCCATAGCTCCATACTTCCATAGCTCCAGTCAGAGAGTGTGCTAAAATTGCACTAAGTGCGAAAGCCCATTCATTTACAACGGCGTGTCCACAAGGCGGCGACATTTCCCCGTTACCGGTGGCTGCGCGGCGGGTGAGTGACAGAGCTTATCCGAGCGGCTGGAACTCTGCGCCGGCGTGGTCGAGCGTGAGGCCTCGGCCCTTTGGCTGCCTGGTACCTAAAACACTTCCATTGATCCAGCCACGGAGGGTGCTGGCTGGTGGCTCCATAGCTCCATAGCTCCATACCTCCAGAGCTCCAGAGCTCCATAGCACCAGAGCTCCATAGCTCCATAGCACCAGAGCTCCATAGCACCAGAGCTCCATAGCACCAGAGCTCCATAGCTCCATAGCACCAGAGCTCCATAGCTCCATAGCACCAGAGCTCCATAGCTCCATAGCACCAGAGCTCCATAGCTCCATAGCTCCATAGCACCAGAGCTCCATAGCTCCATAGCACCAGAGCTCCATAGCTCCATAGCACCAGAGCTCCATAGCTCCATAGCACCAGAGCTCCATAGCTCCATAGCACCAGAGCTCCATAGCTCCATAGCACCAGAGCTCCATAGCTCCATAGCACCAGAGCTCCATAGCTCCATAGCACCAGAGCTCCATAGCTCCATAGCACCAGAGCTCCATAGCTCCATAGCACCAGAGCTCCATAGCTCCATAGCTCCAGGGCTCCATAGCTCCAGGGCTCCATAGCTCCATAGCTCCAGGGCTCCATAGCTCCAGGGCTCCAGGGCTCCATAGCTCCATACCTCCAGAGCTCCATAGCTCCATACTTCCAGAGCTCCATAGCTCCATAGCTCCATACTTCCATAGCTCCAGCCGCGGAGGGTGCTGGCTGGTGGCTCCATAGCTCCATACTTCCATACTTGCAGCCACGGAGTTGGCTAAAATTGCACTAAGTGCGAAAGCCCATTCATTTACAACGGCGTGTCCGCCAGGCGGCGACATTTCCCCGTTACCGGTGGCTGCGCGGCGGAGTGAGTGACAGAGCTTATCCGAGCGGCTGGAACTCTGCGCCGGCGTGGTCGAGCGTGAGGCCCCGGCCCTTTGGCTGCCTGGTACCTAAAACACTTCCATTGATCCAGCCACGGAGGGTGCTGGCTGGTGGCTCCATAGCTCCATAGCTCCATAGCACCAGAGCTCCATAGCTCCATAGCACCAGAGCTCCATAGCTCCATAGCACCAGAGCTCCATAGCTCCATAGCACCAGAGCTCCAGAGCTCCATAGCACCAGAGCTCCAGAGCTCCATAGCACCAGAGCTCCATAGCTCCATAGCACCAGAGCTCCAGAGCTCCATAGCACCAGAGCTCCATAGCTCCATAGCACCAGAGCTCCATAGCTCCATAGCACCAGAGCTCCATAGCTCCATAGCACCAGAGCTCCATAGCTCCATAGCACCAGAGCTCCATAGCTCCATAGCTCCAGGGCTCCATAGCTCCAGGGCTCCATAGCTCCATAGCTCCAGGGCTCCATAGCTCCAGGGCTCCAGGGCTCCATAGCTCCAGGGCTCCAGGGCTCCATAGCTCCATACCTCCAGAGCTCCATAGCTCCATACTTCCAGAGCTCCATAGCTCCATAGCGCCATACTTCCATAGCTCCATAGCTCCATACTTCCATAGCACCAGAGCTCCATAGCTCCAGAGCTCCATAGCTCCAGCCTGGGTGGCTGGTGGCTCCATAGCTCCATACTTCCATAGCTCCAGTCAGAGAGTTGGCGAAAATTGCACTAAGTGCGAAAGCCCATTCATTTACAACGGCGTGTCCACAAGGCGGCGACATTTCCCCGTTACCGGTGGCTGCGCGGCGGGTGAGTGACAGAGCTTATCCGAGCGGCTGGAACTCTGCGCCGGCGTGGTCGAGCGTGAGGCCTCGGCCCTTTGGCTGCCTGGTACCTAAAACACTTCCATTGATCCAGCCACGGAGGGTGCTGGCTGGTGGCTCCATAGCTCCATAGCTCCATAGCTCCATAGCTCCATAGCTCCATACTTCCATAGCTCCATACTTCCATAGCTCCAGACTTCCATAGCTCCATAGCTCCATAGCTCCATAGCTCCATACTTCCAGAGCGCCATAGCTCCATAGCACCAGAGCTCCAGAGCTCCATAGCTCCATAGCTCCATAGCCCCAGAGCTCCATAGCTCCATAGCTCCATAGCTCCAGAGCTCCATACTTCCATAGCTCCAGAGCTCCAGCCTGTCTGGTGGCTCCATAGCTCCATAGCTCCATACTTGCAGCCACGGAGCTGGCGAAAATTGCACTAAGTGCGAAAGCCCATTCATTTACAACGGCGTGTCCACAAGGCGGCGACATTTCCCCGTTACCGGTGGCTGCTTAGCGGGAGAGTGACAGAGCTTATCCGAGCGGCTGGAACTCTGGGCCGGCCTGGTCGAGCGGCTGGCCTCGGTAGTTGAGGTACCAGGGGCGGGCTGGGGAGCTCCAGGCGGGGCTTGTGAGAGAGTGTAGCCGAGCGGCTGGAACTCTGGGCCGGCGTGGTTGAGCAGCATGCCCGCGGAGGTGGCTCTTCCATAGGCACGGAGGGTGCTGGAGCTCCACACTTCCCTAGGCACGGAGGGTGCTGGAGCTCCACACTTCCATAGCTCCAGGCACGGAGGGTGCTGGAGCTCCACACTTCCATAGGCACGGAGGGTGCTGGAGCTCCATACTTCCATAGCTCCAGGCACGGAGGGTGCTGGAGCGCCACACTTCCATAGGCAGGGAGGGTGCTGGAGCTCCACACTTCCATAGGCACGGAGGGTGCTGGAGCTCCACACTTCCATAGGCAGGGAGGGTGCTGGAGCTCCACACTTCCATAGGCAGGGAGGGTGCTGGAGCTCCACACTTCCATAGGCAGGGAGGGTGCTGGAGCTCCACACTTCCATAGGCAGGGAGGGTGCTGGAGCTCCACACTTCCATAGGCAGGGAGGGTGCTGGAGCTCCACACTTCCATAGGCAGGGAGGGTGCTGGAGCTCCACACTTCCATAGGCAGGGAGGGTGCTGGAGCTCCACACTTCCATAGGCAGGGAGGGTGCTGGAGCTCCACACTTCCATAGGCAGGGAGGGTGCTGGAGCTCCACACTTCCATAGGCAGGGAGGGTGCTGGAGCTCCACACTTCCATAGGCAGGGAGGGTGCTGGAGCTCCACACTTCCATAGGCAGGGAGGGTGCTGGAGCTCCACACTTCCATAGGCAGGGAGGGTGCTGGAGCTCCACACTTCCATAGGCAGGGAGGGTGCTGGAGCTCCACACTTCCATAGGCAGGGAGGGTGCTGGAGCTCCACACTTCCATAGGCAGGGAGGGTGCTGGAGCTCCACACTTCCATAGGCAGGGAGGGTGCTGGAGCTCCACACTTCCATAGGCAGGGAGGGTGCTGGAGCTCCACACTTCCATAGGCAGGGAGGGTGCTGGAGCTCCACACTTCCATAGGCAGGGAGGGTGCTGGAGCTCCACACTTCCATAGGCAGGGAGGGTGCTGGAGCTCCACACTTCCATAGGCAGGGAGGGTGCTGGAGCTCCACACTTCCATAGGCAGGGAGGGTGCTGGAGCTCCACACTTCCATAGGCAGGGAGGGTGCTGGAGCTCCACACTTCCATAGGCAGGGAGGGTGCTGGAGCTCCACACTTCCATAGGCAGGGAGGGTGCTGGAGCTCCACACTTCCATAGGCAGGGAGGGTGCTGGAGCTCCACACTTCCATAGGCAGGGAGGGTGCTGGAGCTCCACACTTCCATAGGCAGGGAGGGTGCTGGAGCTCCACACTTCCATAGGCAGGGAGGGTGCTGGAGCTCCACACTTCCATAGGCAGGGAGGGTGCTGGAGCTCCACACTTCCATAGGCAGGGAGGGTGCTGGAGCTCCACACTTCCATAGGCAGGGAGGGTGCTGGAGCTCCACACTTCCATAGGCAGGGAGGGTGCTGGAGCTCCACACTTCCATAGGCAGGGAGGGTGCTGGAGCTCCACACTTCCATAGGCAGGGAGGGTGCTGGAGCTCCACACTTCCATAGGCAGGGAGGGTGCTGGAGCTCCACACTTCCATAGGCAGGGAGGGTGCTGGAGCTCCACACTTCCATAGGCAGGGAGGGTGCTGGAGCTCCACACTTCCATAGGCAGGGAGGGTGCTGGAGCTCCACACTTCCATAGGCAGGGAGGGTGCTGGAGCTCCACACTTCCATAGGCAGGGAGGGTGCTGGAGCTCCACACTTCCATAGGCAGGGAGGGTGCTGGAGCTCCACACTTCCATAGGCAGGGAGGGTGCTGGAGCTCCACACTTCCATAGGCAGGGAGGGTGCTGGAGCTCCACACTTCCATAGGCAGGGAGGGTGCTGGAGCTCCACACTTCCATAGGCAGGGAGGGTGCTGGAGCTCCACACTTCCATAGGCAGGGAGGGTGCTGGAGCTCCACACTTCCATAGGCAGGGAGGGTGCTGGAGCTCCACACTTCCATAGGCAGGGAGGGTGCTGGAGCTCCACACTTCCATAGGCAGGGAGGGTGCTGGAGCTCCACACTTCCATAGGCAGGGAGGGTGCTGGAGCTCCACACTTCCATAGGCAGGGAGGGTGCTGGAGCTCCACACTTCCATAGGCAGGGAGGGTGCTGGAGCTCCACACTTCCATAGGCAGGGAGGGTGCTGGAGCTCCACACTTCCATAGGCAGGGAGGGTGCTGGAGCTCCACACTTCCATAGGCAGGGAGGGTGCTGGAGCTCCACACTTCCATAGGCAGGGAGGGTGCTGGAGCTCCACACTTCCATAGGCAGGGAGGGTGCTGGAGCTCCACACTTCCATAGGCAGGGAGGGTGCTGGCACATCCACACTTCCAGCCACGGAGCATGCTGGCACTTCCACCTTGCTTGCTAAGTCGGCGTGATCTTGCCCAAAAAGTCCCTCCTCACCTCCAGCTGGAAGTGGAAAAAAATCCTCCACCTGCTTGGCCGAGGTTCTGGAAGCCAGCAGCTCGCAGAATGTTGCCAAAGTTTCACTGGAAGGAAAAGAAAAGAGAAGACCGAGTGCGCATTTCACCTACCGCCGAATGTCCACAAGAGGGAAGTGTCACTCCGTCGCAGAATCTGCGCCGACGCACTCGGCACCCTTCGAATTTATGGTGCCGGTGCGGGTGTTCTGGGTGCAAAAAGGCCGCCCAAGTGGTAGAAAAAAATCAGACTTCGTCTCTTAGGTCGAAATTAATGCCAAGTTTTGAAATGCGCTGGCAGGGGTGGACCAGGGCCCGTTAGAAGTGCTTAGGCGAGGTCCTGGAAGCCTAACCCGGCGTGATCTTGTGCAAAAAGCCGCTGCTGAGCTCCAGCTGGAAGTGTAAAAAGAACCGGGCTGGATCAAAAAAAGAACCGGGCGGCCCGTTAAAATTGCTTAGCCGAGGTCCTGGAACCCTAACCCGGCGTGATCTTGTGCAAAAAGCCGCTGCTGAGCTCCAGCTGGAAGTGTAAAAAGAACCGGGCTGGTTCAAAAAAAGAACCGGGCGACCCGTTAGAAGTGCTTAGCCGAGGTCCTGGAAGCCTAACCCGGCGTGATCTTGTGCAAAAAGCCGCTGCTGAGCTCCAGCTGGAAGTGGAAAAAGAACCGGGCTGGATCAAAAAAGAACCGGGCTGGATCAAAAAAGAACCGGGCGGCCCGTTAAAATTGCTTAGCCGAGGTCCTGGAAGCCTAACACGGCGTGATCTTGTGCAAAAAACCGCTCCCGAGCTCCAGCTGGAAGTGTAAAAAGAACCGGGCTGGATAAAAAAAGAACCGGGCTGGATCAAAAAAGAACCGGGCGACCCGTTAAAATTGCTTAGCCGAGGTCCTGGAAGCCTAACCCGGCGTGATCTTGTGCAAAAAGCCGCTGCTGAGCTCCAGCTGGAAGTGGAAAAAGAACCGGGCTGGATCAAAAAAGAACCGGGCTGGATCAAAAAAGAACCGGGCGGCCCGTTAAAATTGCTTAGCCGAGGTCCTGGAAGCCTAACACGGCGTGATCTTGTGCAAAAAACCGCTCCCGAGCTCCAGCTGGAAGTGTAAAAAGAACCGGGCTGGATAAAAAAAGAACCGGGCTGGATCAAAAAAGAACCGGGCGACCCGTTAAAATTGCTTAGCCGAGGTCCTGGAAGCCTAACACGGCGTGATCTTGTGCAAAAAGCCGCTCCCGAGCTCCAGCTGGAAGTGTAAAAAGAACCGGGCTGGATAAAAAAAGAACCGGGCTGGATCAAAAAAGAACCGGGCGACCCGTTAAAATTGCTTAGCCGAGGTCCTGGAAGCCTAACCCGGCGTGATCTTGTGCAAATAGCCGCTGCCGAGCTCCAGCTGGAAGTGTGAAAAGAACCGGGCTGGATAAAAAAAAGAACCGGGCTGGATCAAAAAAGAACCGGGCGACCCGTTAAAATTGCTTAGCCGAGGTCCTGGAAGCCTAACACGGCGTGATCTTGTGCAAAAAACCGCTCCCGAGCTCCAGCTGGAAGTGTAAAAAGAACCGGGCTGGATAAAAAAAGAACCGGGCTGGATCAAAAAAGAACCGGGCGACCCGTTAAAATTGCTTAGCCGAGGTCCTGGAAGCCTAACCCGGCGTGATCTTGTGCAAAAAGCCGCTCCCGAGCTCCAGCTGGAAGTGTAAAAAGAACCGGGCTGGATAAAAAAAGAACCGGGCTGGATCAAAAAAGAACCGGGCGACCCGTTAAAATTGCTTAGCCGAGGTCCTGGAAGCCTAACACGGCGTGTTCTTGTGCAAAAAGCCGCTCCCAAGCTCCAGCTGGAAGTGTAAAAAGAACCGGGCTGGATAAAAAAAAGAACCGGGCTGGATCAAAAAAGAACCGGGCGACCCGTTAAAATTGCTTAGCCGAGGTCCTGGAAGCCTAACACGGCGTGATCTTGTGCAAAAAGCCGCTCCCGAGCTCCAGCTGGAAGTGTAAAAAGAACCGGGCTGGATAAAAAAAGAACCGGGCTGGATAAAAAAAAGAACCGGGCGACCCGTTAAAATTGCTTAGCCGAGGTCCTGGAAGCCTAACACGGCGTGTTCTTGTGCAAAAAGCCGCTCCCGAGCTCCAGCTGGAAGTGTAAAAAGAACCAGGCTGGATAAAAAAAAGAACCGGGCTGGATCAAAAAAGAACCGGGCGACCCGTTAAAATTGCTTAGCCGAGGTCCTGGAAGCCTAACACGGCGTGATCTTGTGCAAAAAGCCGCTCCCGAGCTCCAGCTGGAAGTGTAAAAAGAACCGGGCTGGATAAAAAAAGAACCGGGCTGGATAAAAAAAAGAACCGGGCGACCCGTTAAAATTGCTTAGCCGAGGTCCTGGAAGCCTAACACGGCGTGTTCTTGTGCAAAAAGCCGCTCCCGAGCTCCAGCTGGAAGTGTAAAAAGAACCAGGCTGGATAAAAAAAAGAACCGGGCTGGATCAAAAAAGAACCGGGCGACCCGTTAAAATTGCTTAGCCGAGGTCCTGGAAGCCTAACACGGCGTGATCTTGTGCAAAAAGCCGCTCCCGAGCTCCAGCTGGAAGTGTAAAAAGAACCGGGCTGGATAAAAAAAGAACCGGGCTGGATAAAAAAAAGAACCGGGCGACCCGTTAAAATTGCTTAGCCGAGGTCCTGGAAGCCTAACACGGCGTGATCTTGTGCAAAAAGCCGCTCCCGAGCTCCAGCTGGAAGTGTAAAAAGAACCAGGCTGGATAAAAAAAAGAACCGGGCTGGATCAAAAAAGAACCGGGCGACCCGTTAAAATTGCTTAGCCGAGGTCCTGGAAGCCTAACACGGCGTGTTCTTGTGCAAAAAGCCGCTCCCGAGCTCCAGCTGGAAGTGTAAAAAGAACCAGGCTGGATAAAAAAAAGAACCGGGCTGGTTCAAAAAAGAACCGGGCAACCCGTTAAAATTGCTTAGCCGAGGTCCTGGAAGCCTAACACGGCGTGTTCTTGTGCAAAAAGCCGCTCCCGAGCTCCAGCTGGAAGTGTAAAAAGAACCAGGCTGGATAAAAAAAAGAACCGGGCTGGATCAAAAAAGAACCGGGCGACCCGTTAAAATTGCTTAGCCGAGGTCCTGGAAGCCTAACACGGCGTGTTCTTGTGCAAAAAGCCGCTCCCGAGCTCCAGCTGGAAGTGTAAAAAGAACCAGGCTGGATAAAAAAAAGAACCGGGCTGGTTCAAAAAAGAACCGGGCAACCCGTTAAAATTGCTTAGCCGAGGTCCTGGAAGCCTAACACGGCGTGATCTTGTGCAAAAAGCCGCTCCCGAGCTCCAGCTGGAAGTGTAAAAAGAACCGGGCTGGATAAAAAAAGAACCGGGCTGGATAAAAAAAAAGAACCGGGCGACCCGTTAAAATTGCTTAGCCGAGGTCCTGGAAGCCTAACACGGCGTGATCTTGTGCAAAAAGCCGCTCCCGAGCTCCAGCTGGAAGTGTAAAAAGAACCAGGCTGGATAAAAAAAAGAACCGGGCTGGATCAAAAAAGAACCGGGCGACCCGTTAAAATTGCTTAGCCGAGGTCCTGGAAGCCTAACACGGCGTGATCTTGTGCAAAAAGCCGCTCCCGAGCTCCAGCTGGAAGTGTAAAAAGAACCAGGCTGGATAAAAAAAAGAACCGGGCTGGATCAAAAAAGAACCGGGCGACCCGTTAAAATTGCTTAGCCGAGGTCCTGGAAGCCTAACACGGCGTGTTCTTGTGCAAAAAGCCGCTCCCGAGCTCCAGCTGGAAGTGTAAAAAGAACCAGGCTGGATAAAAAAAAGAACCGGGCTGGATCAAAAAAGAACCGGGCGACCCGTTAAAATTGCTTAGCCGAGGTCCTGGAAGCCTAACACGGCGTGTTCTTGTGCAAAAAGCCGCTCCCGAGCTCCAGCTGGAAGTGTAAAAAGAACCAGGCTGGATAAAAAAAAGAACCGGGCTGGATCAAAAAAGAACCGGGCGACCCGTTAAAATTGCTTAGCTGAGGTCCTGGAAGCCTAACACGGCGTGATCTTGTGCAAAAAGCCGCTCCCGAGCTCCAGCTGGAAGTGTAAAAAGAACCGGGCTGGATAAAAAAAAAGAACCGGGCTGGTTCAAAAAAGAACCGGGCAACCCGTTAAAATTGCTTATAGCCGAGGTCCTGGAAGCCTAACCCGGCGTGATCTTGCCCGAAAGTCGGCCTCTATACTTCCATTTTAGGTACCAGGGGCTATTAGTGTACTTGGTCCCACTAGTCAGTGTACTCATCCAGTTACCCCCCGTTTTCCAAAACACCATCGGCACGTATAAGGGGGGGACTCTTGAGAGAGATGAGGTATATGGCAGCGCAACACCAATCCGCTCCGCGCTGGTTCCCATGTCGGCTACGGATGAATAAAACCAGCCTGTCCCCCCTGGAGCTCACGAGACACGGAATTTTTTCTAAGTGCCAACGGCTCTTCCGAGCAAACGTGTCCGCTCCGGCTGGTTCCCCCGTCGGCCTCGAATGACGAAAAATGCCGGTCTCCGCCCGGAGCTCATGACAAACGAAAAATTTTCTAAGTGCCAACGGCACTAGCGAGCGAATGTGTCCGCTCGGCGCTGGTTCCCGGGTCGAACCCGGAAGACGAAAAACGCCGCTCTCCGCCCGGAGCTCATGACAAACGAAAAATTTTCTAAGTGCCAACGGCACTAGCGAGCGAATGTGTCCGCTCGGCGCTGGTTCCCGGGTCGAACCCGGAAGACGAAAAACGCCGCTCTCCGCCCGGAGCTCATGACAAACGAAAAATTTTCTAAGTGCCAACGGCACTAGCGAGCGAATGTGTCCGCTCGGCGCTGGTTCCCGGGTCGAACCCGGAAGACGAAAAACGCCGCTCTCCGCCCGGAGCTCATGACAAACGAAACATTTTCTAAGTGCCAACGGCACTAGCGAGCGAATGTGTCCGCTCGGCGCTGGTTCCCGGGTCGAACCCGGAAGACGAAAAACGCCGCTCTCCGCCCGGAGCTCATGACAAACGAAAAATTTTCTAAGTGCCAACGGCACTTGCGAGCGAATGTGTCCGCTCGGCGCTGGTTCCCGGGTCGGACCCGGAAGACGAAAAACGCCGGTCTCCGCCCGGAGCTCATGACAAACGAAAAATTTTCTAAGTGCCAACGGCACTAGCGAGCGAATGTGTCCGCTCGGCGCTGGTTCCCGGGTCGGACCCGGAAGACGAAAAACGCCGGTCCTCGCCTGGAGGTCCCAGCAAAATCGGCGAAAAAACGACTAAGTGTCAACTTTCGAAAAAACGACTAAGTGCCCACGGCTCTGCGGGGCTTGTGAGTCCGCCCCGCGCCGGTTCGGTGGTCGGCCTCAAAAAGCAAAAAATCAGCCTCTCTCTCCTGGAGCTCACCTCGAGGTACCAGGGGGTGAGGTACCCGGGCTAAGGTGCAGTACCTTTTTTGGTCTTCAGGTGCGCCAGAGTACAATGAAATGGTCCCAGTAGTCAGTGTACTCATCGACTTTCCCCCCGTTTTCCAAAGCACCTCGTTTACGAGTATGGAGGAGATGGTGCTGGTCTCCCCACGGCGTCGGACACGCCGTCCTCGACAGCACAAGGTCGGATAGAAGACCTGGAAAGCGCCGTGGCACGCGCTGGAGGTGGGCACTTTGGCGAAAAAACGACTAAGTGTCAACTTTCGAAAAAACGACTAAGTGTCAACTTTCGAAAAAACGGCTAAGTGTCAACTTTCGAAAAAACGACTAAGTGTCACCTCTCTGAAAAAATGGCAAAGTGTCGCCTCTCTGAAATTTTTCTAAGTGCCCACGGCTCTGCGGGCTCGTGCATCCGAGCCGCGCCGGTTCTGCAACCGGCCTAGAATGACGAAAAATAACGGTCTCCTCCTGGAGCTCACAGCCAATTGTGGCGAAAAAGTGGCAAAGTGCCCACGGCCCTGCCGAGCTTTGGCGTCCGCTCAGCGCCGGTGCCGCAGTCGGCCTCGAATGACGAAAAATGACGGTCTCCTCCTGGAGCTCACAGCCAACTTGGCAAAAAGTTTCTAAGTGCCCACGGCCCTGCCGAGCTTTGGCGTCCGCCCAGCGCCGGTTCCGCAGTCGGCCTCGAATGACGAAAAATAACGGTCTCCTCCTGGAGCTCACAGCCAACTTGGCAAAAAGTTTCTAAGTGCCCACGGCCCTGCCGAGCTTTGGCGTCCGCTCAGCGCCGGTGCCGCAGTCGGCCTCGAATGACGAAAAATGACGGTCTCCTCCTGGAGCTCACAGCCAACTTGGCAAAAAGTTTCTAAGTGCCCACGGCCCTGCCGAGCTTTGGCGTCCGCCCAGCGCCGGTTCCGCAGTCGGCCTCGAATGACGAAAAATAACGGTCTCCTCCTGGAGCTCACAGCCAACTTGGCAAAAAGTTTCTAAGTGCCCACGGCCCTGCCGAGCTTTGGCGTCCGCTCAGCGCCGGTGCCGCAGTCGGCCTCGAATGACGAAAAATGACGGTCTCCTCCTGGAGCTCACAGCCAACTTGGCAAAAAGTTTCTAAGTGCCCACGGCCCTGCCGAGCTTTGGCGTCCGCCCAGCGCCGGTTCCGCAGTCGGCCTCGAATGACGAAAAATAACGGTCTCCTCCTGGAGCTCACAGCCAACTTGGCAAAAAGTTTCTAAGTGCCCACGGCCCTGCCGAGCTTTGGCGTCCGCTCAGCGCCGGTGCCGCAGTCGGCCTCGAATGACGAAAAATGACGGTCTCCTCCTGGAGCTCACAGCCAACTTGGCAAAAAGTTTCTAAGTGCCCACGGCCCTGCCGAGCTTTGGCGTCCGCCCAGCGCCGGTTCCGCAGTCGGCCTCGAATGACGAAAAATAACGGTCTCCTCCTGGAGCTCACAGCCAACTTGGCAAAAAGTTTCTAAGTGCCCACGGCCCTGCCGAGCTTTGGCGTCCGCCCAGCGCCGGTTCCGCAGTCGGCCTCGAATGACGAAAAATAACGGTCTCCTCCTGGAGCTCACAGCCAACTTGGCAAAAAGTTTCTAAGTGCCCACGGCCCTGCCGAGCTTTGGCGTCCGCCCAGCGCCGGTTCCGCAGTCGGCCTCGAATGACGAAAAATAACGGTCTCCTCCTGGAGCTCACAGCCAACTTGGCAAAAAGTTTCTAAGTGCCCACGGCCCTGCCGAGCTTTGGCGTCCGCTCAGCGCCGGTTCCGCAGTCGGCCTCGAATGACGAAAAATGACGGTCTCCTCCTGGAGCTCACAGCCAACTTGGCAAAAAGTTTCTAAGTGCCCACGGCCCTGCCGAGCTTTGGCGTCCGCCCAGCGCCGGTTCCGCAGTCGGCCTCGAATGACGAAAAATAACGGTCTCCTCCTGGAGCTCACAGCCAACTTGGCAAAAAGTTTCTAAGTGCCCACGGCCCTGCCGAGCTTTGGCGTCCGCTCAGCGCCGGTGCCGCAGTCGGCCTCGAATGACGAAAAATGACGGTCTCCTCCTGGAGCTCACAGCCAACTTGGCAAAAAGTTTCTAAGTGCCCACGGCCCTGCCGAGCTTTGGCGTCCGCCCAGCGCCGGTTCCGCAGTCGGCCTCGAATGACGAAAAATAACGGTCTCCTCCTGGAGCTCACAGCCAACTTGGCAAAAAGTTTCTAAGTGCCCACGGCCCTGCCGAGCTTTGGCGTCCGCCCAGCGCCGGTTCCGCAGTCGGCCTCGAATGACGAAAAATAACGGTCTCCTCCTGGAGCTCACAGCCAACTTGGCAAAAAGTTTCTAAGTGCCCACGGCCCTGCCGAGCTTTGGCGTCCGCCCAGCGCCGGTTCCGCAGTCGGCCTCGAATGACGAAAAATAACGGTCTCCTCCTGGAGCTCACAGCCAACTTGGCAAAAAGTTTCTAAGTGCCCACGGCCCTGCCGAGCTTTGGCGTCCGCTCAGCGCCGGTTCCGCAGTCGGCCTCGAATGACGAAAAATGACGGTCTCCTCCTGGAGCTCACAGCCAACTTGGCAAAAAGTTTCTAAGTGCCCACGGCCCTGCCGAGCTTTGGCGTCCGCCCAGCGCCGGTTCCGCAGTCGGCCTCGAATGACGAAAAATAACGGTCTCCTCCTGGAGCTCACAGCCAACTTGGCAAAAAGTTTCTAAGTGCCCACGGCCCTGCCGAGCTTTGGCGTCCGCTCAGCGCCGGTGCCGCAGTCGGCCTCGAATGACGAAAAATGACGGTCTCCTCCTGGAGCTCACAGCCAACTTGGCAAAAAGTTTCTAAGTGCCCACGGCCCTGCCGAGCTTTGGCGTCCGCCCAGCGCCGGTTCCGCAGTCGGCCTCGAATGACGAAAAATAACGGTCTCCTCCTGGAGCTCACAGCCAACTTGGCAAAAAGTTTCTAAGTGCCCACGGCCCTGCCGAGCTTTGGCGTCCGCCCAGCGCCGGTTCCGCAGTCGGCCTCGAATGACGAAAAATAACGGTCTCCTCCTGGAGCTCACAGCCAACTTGGCAAAAAGTTTCTAAGTGCCCACGGCCCTGCCGAGCTTTGGCGTCCGCCCAGCGCCGGTTCCGCAGTCGGCCTCGAATGACGAAAAATAACGGTCTCCTCCTGGAGCTCACAGCCAACTTGGCAAAAAGTTTCTAAGTGCCCACGGCCCTGCCGAGCTTTGGCGTCCGCTCAGCGCCGGTTCCGCAGTCGGCCTCGAATGACGAAAAATGACGGTCTCCTCCTGGAGCTCACAGCCAACTTGGCAAAAAGTTTCTAAGTGCCCACGGCCCTGCCGAGCTTTGGCGTCCGCCCAGCGCCGGTTCCGCAGTCGGCCTCGAATGACGAAAAATAACGGTCTCCTCCTGGAGCTCACAGCCAACTTGGCAAAAAGTTTCTAAGTGCCCACGGCCCTGCCGAGCTTTGGCGTCCGCTCAGCGCCGGTGCCGCAGTCGGCCTCGAATGACGAAAAATGACGGTCTCCTCCTGGAGCTCACAGCCAACTTGGCAAAAAGTTTCTAAGTGCCCACGGCCCTGCCGAGCTTTGGCGTCCGCCCAGCGCCGGTTCCGCAGTCGGCCTCGAATGACGAAAAATAACGGTCTCCTCCTGGAGCTCACAGCCAACTTGGCAAAAAGTTTCTAAGTGCCCACGGCCCTGCCGAGCTTTGGCGTCCGCCCAGCGCCGGTTCCGCAGTCGGCCTCGAATGACGAAAAATAACGGTCTCCTCCTGGAGCTCACAGCCAACTTGGCAAAAAGTTTCTAAGTGCCCACGGCCCTGCCGAGCTTTGGCGTCCGCCCAGCGCCGGTTCCGCAGTCGGCCTCGAATGACGAAAAATAACGGTCTCCTCCTGGAGCTCACAGCCAACTTGGCAAAAAGTTTCTAAGTGCCCACGGCCCTGCCGAGCTTTGGCGTCCGCTCAGCGCCGGTTCCGCAGTCGGCCTCGAATGACGAAAAATGACGGTCTCCTCCTGGAGCTCACAGCCAACTTGGCAAAAAGTTTCTAAGTGCCCACGGCCCTGCCGAGCTTTGGCGTCCGCCCAGCGCCGGTTCCGCAGTCGGCCTCGAATGACGAAAAATAACGGTCTCCTCCTGGAGCTCACAGCCAACTTGGCAAAAAGTTTCTAAGTGCCCACGGCCCTGCCGAGCTTTGGCGTCCGCCCAGCGCCGGTTCCGCAGTCGGCCTCGAATGACGAAAAATAACGGTCTCCTCCTGGAGCTCACAGCCAACTTGGCAAAAAGTTTCTAAGTGTCACATCTGTGAAAAAACGACTAAGTGTCAACTTTCGAAAAAACGGCTAAGTGTCAACTTTCGAAAAAACGGCAAAGTGTCACATCTCTGAAAAAACGGCTAAGTGTCGACTTTCGAAAAAACGGCTAAGTGTCAACTTTCGAAAAAACGGCAAAGTGTCACATCTCTGAAAAAACGGCTAAGTGTCACATCTCTGAAAAAACGGCTAAGTGTCACATCTCTGAAAAAACGGCTAAGTGTCGCCTCTCTGAAAAAACGGCAAAGTGTCAACTTTCGAAAAAACGACAGAGTGTCGCCTCTCTGAAAAAACGACTAAGTGTCGACTCTGAGAAAATGGCAAAGTGCCCACGGCTCTGCGGGCTCGTGCATCCGACCCGCGCCGGTTCCCCAGCCGGCCTGATATAAGGCAAAACCAGCCTCTCCGCCTGGAGCTCAGAGCCAACTTGGCGAATATTTTCTAAGTGCCCACGGCTCTGCGTGGCTACGGCGTCTGCCCAGCGCCGGTTCCTGGGTCGAACCCCGAGGACGAGGAATGCCGGTCTCCGCCTGGAGGTCCCAGCTTAATCGGCGAAAATTTTCTAAGTGCCCACGGCTCTGCCGGGCTCGTGCATCCGACCCGCGCCGGTTCCCCAGCCGGCCTGAAATAAGGCAAAACCAGGCTCTCCCCCTGGAGCTCAGAGCCAATTGTGGCGAAAAAACGACTAAGTGTCAACTTTCGAAAAAACGACTAAGTGTCAACTTTCCAAAAAAACGGCTAAGTGTCGACTTTCGAAAAAACGGCTAAGTGTCAACTTTCGAAAAAACGACTAAGTGTCGCCTCTGAAAAAACGACTAAGTGTCGCCTCTCTGAAAAAACGACTAAGTGCCCACGGCTCTGCGGGGCTTGTGAGTCCGCCCCGCGCCGGTTCGGCGGTCGGCCTCAAAAAGCGAAAAATCAGCCTCTCTCCCTGGAGCTCACCAAAAATTTGTCGAAATTTTTCTAAGTTCTCCTCGAGGTACCAGGGGGTGAGGTACCCGGGCTAAGGTGCAGTACCTTTTTTGGTCTTCAGGTGCGCCAGAGTACAATGAAATGGTCCCAGTAGTCAGTGTACTCATCGACTTTCCCCCCGTTTTCCAAAGCACCCCGTTTACGAGTATGGAGGAGATGGTGCTGGTCTCCCCACGGCGTCGGACACGCCGTCCTCGACAGCACAAGGTCGGATAGAAGACCTGAAAAGCGCCGTGGCACGCGCTGGAGGTGTCACTGTGGCGAAAAAGTGACTAAGTGTCAACTTTCGAAAAAACGGCTAAGTGTCAACTTTCGAAAAAACGGCTAAGTGTCAACTTTCGAAAAAACTGCTAAGTGTCAACTTTCGAAAAAACGACTAAGTGTCGCCTCTCTGAAAAAACGGCAAAGTGTCAACTTTCGAAAAAACGACTAAGTGTCAACTTTCGAAAAAACGACTAAGTGTCACCTCTCTGAAAAAATGGCAAAGTGTCAACTGCGAATGTGGTGGTGCATGGAAGGAAGTGGAGGACGGCCGCCTCCTTAAACACAGGCCGGAGAGGAGCGTCAGGGCCAGGCTCCTCAAACATGGACCGAGTGTCGCCCTTAACACAGACCAAGGGGAGGACGGCCGCCTCCTTAAACACAGGCCGGAGAGGAGCGTCAGGGCCAGGCTCCTCAAACATGGACCGAGTGTCGCCCTTAACACAGACCAAGGGGAGGACGGCCGCCTCCTTAAACACAGGCCGGAGAGGAGCGTCAGGGCCAGGCTCCTCAAACATGGACCGAGTGTCGCCCTTAACACGGACCAAGGGGAGGACGGCCGCCTCCTTAAACACAGGCCGGAGAGGAGCGTCAGGGCCAGGCTCCTCAAACATGGACCGAGTGTCGCCCTTAACACGGACCAAGGGGAGGACGGCCGCCTCCTTAAACACAGGCCGGAGAGGAGCGTCAGGGCCAGGCTCCTCAAACATGGACCGAGTGTCGCCCTTAACACAGACCAAGGGGAGGACGGCCGCCTCCTTAAACACAGGCCGGAGAGGAGCGTCAGGGCCAGGCTCCTCAAACATGGACCGAGTGTCGCCCTTAACACGGACCAAGGGGAGGACGGCCGCCTCCTTAAACACAGGCCGGAGAGGAGCGTCAGGGCCAGGCTCCTCAAACATGGACCGAGTGTCGCCCTTAACACGGACCAAGGGGAGGACGGCCGCCTCCTTAAACACAGGCCGGAGAGGAGCGTCAGGGCCAGGCTCCTCAAACATGGACAGAGTGTCGCCCTTAACACAGACCAAGCGGAGGACGGCCGCCTCCCTAAATACAGGCCGAACCGGAGCGCGAGTGTCGCTCCTTAAACACGGACCGAGTGGAGGACGGCCGCCTCCTTAAACACAGGCCGAACAAAATGACACAAAGTGTCAACTGCGAATGTTGTCCATCCAAGGAAGGAGCGTGATGCCCGGCCGGCTCCTTAAACACAGGCCGAGAGTCGCCCCGGACGGTCCGCCTCGCGGCGCCCGTCTGCTCGGATAAAATGACACAAAGTGTCAACTACGAATGTTGTCCATCCAAGGAGGGAGCGTGATGCCCGGCCGGCTCCGAAAACACAGGCCGAGAGTCGCCCCGGACGGTCCGCCTCGCGGCGCCCGTCTGCTCGGATAAAATGACACAAAGTGTCAACTGCGAATGTTGTCCATCCAAGGAAGGAGCGTGATGCCCGGCCGGCTCCTTAAACACAGGCCGAGAGTCGCCCCGGACGGTCCGCCTCGCGGCGCCCGCCCGCTCGGATAAAATGACACAAAGTGTCAACTACGAATGTTGTCCATCCAAGGAAGGAGCGTGATGCCCGGCCGGCTCCTTAAACACAGGCCGAGAGTCGCCCCGGACGGTCGCCTCGCGGCGCCCGTCTGCTCGGATAAAATGACACAAAGTGTCAACTACGAATGTTGTCCATCCAAGGAGGGAGCGTGATGCCCGGCCGGCTCCGAAAACACAGGCCGAGAGTCGCCCCGGACGGTCCGCCTCGCGGCGCCCGTCTGCTCGGATAAAATGACACAAAGTGTCAACTGCGAATGTTGTCCATCCAAGGAAGGAGCGTGATGCCCGGCCGGCTCCTTAAACACAGGCCGAGAGTCGCCCCGGACGGTCCGCCTCGCGGCGCCCGCCCGCTCGGATAAAATGACACAAAGTGTCAACTACGAATGTTGTCCATCCAAGGAAGGAGCGTGATGCCCGGCCGGCTCCTTAAACACAGGCCGAGAGTCGCCCCGGACGGTCGCCTCGCGGCGCCCGTCTGCTCGGATAAAATGACACAAAGTGTCAACTACGAATGTTGTCCATCCAAGGAGGGAGCGTGATGCCCGGCCGGCTCCGAAAACACAGGCCGAGAGTCGCCCCGGACGGTCCGCCTCGCGGCGCCCGTCTGCTCGGATAAAATGACACAAAGTGTCAACTACGAATGTTGTCCATCCAAGGAGGGAGCGTGAGGCCCGGCCGGCTCCGAAAACACAGGCCGAGAGTCGCCCCGGACGGTCCGCCTCTCGAGGCGCCCGCCCGCTCGGATAAAATGACACAAAGTGTCAACTACGAATGTTGTCCATCCAAGGAGGGAGCGTGATGCCCGGCCGGCTCCGAAAACACAGGCCGAGATTCGACCCCGGACGGGCCGTCTTCTCCCGGCGCCCGCCCGCGTACGCCCCCCATCCCCGGTCGCCCGTCTGCTCCCGGCGGGCCTCCGAGTACCCCCTCACCCAACTGACCGACTGGCACTCATGACCCGCCTTGGTAGGGCCTCCATCGGCCTCGGCTCGTCCGACGTCGGGTGGACGGTTCCTACCCACTGCGGGTCGCACTCTAGCGCCCCGGCCGCCGCGTGAGCGTGCGCTCCCCGCGCCGCCCCGCAGGCCCCGGCGCGACCGTACTGCGGCGAGACCGAGACGACCCGGTTTGGCATCCATCCCACCTAGCCACGATCCACGGAGGCCGAGCGAGCGGCTGAGTGTCGGGCGCCGCGCGTGCGAGCGTCCGCCGGCCGCGCCGGTCCTTCCGCGAATGTCGTTTCTCAAACCCTCCGGCTTGATAGCGGCGGCACCACGGGAAGCCGTCCACACACACACCGTCCGACCTCTATCCGAAAAGCCTTCCCGACCAACCGCGGTCGCGGGGGCGTCTGTCGCTCCGCATCGGGGGGGCGTATGGCTTCCGCGCTACGCGCTGCGGGCTCGGGGGGGCCGCAACGGCTGAGTCTGACTCGGCCGGGGCGCAGCTTCCCTCCCGGCAGTCAGCAATAGTGCCGATCGCGCCTGCCACCAGCCCCCTCCCCGACGGGTTCGTCGGCGCCGGCTGGCCGCCGTCCGCCTTCGTTCCCCGAGGGTTCCCAACCAGCGCCGATCCAACTCCGCATCCTGGCCGCACGCAGTGCGTGCCTCGCGCGGGTAAGTCGCCGGCGCAGCGCCGCAGCTCCCGACCCCCGCGTACGGGAATAGTTGAGGGCCTCAGCGGGCCGCACCGA
>NW_028232403.1:7500-37994 GCF_054491065.1 Syngnathus leptorhynchus | reverse complement strand
ATAGCTCCATACCTCCAGAGCTCCAGGGCTCCATAGCTCCATACCTCCAGAGCTCCATACCTCCAGAGCTCCATACCTCCAGAGCTCCATAGCTCCATAGCACCAGAGCTCCATAGCTCCATAGCACCAGAGCTCCATAGCACCAGAGCTCCATAGCACCAGAGCTCCATAGCTCCATAGCACCAGAGCTCCATAGCTCCATAGCACCAGAGCTCCATAGCTCCATAGCACCAGAGCTCCATACTTCCAGAGCTCCATAGCTCCATAGCTCCATAGCACCAGAGCTCCATAGCTCCATAGCACCAGAGCTCCATGGCTTCAGAGCTCCATAGCACCATAGCTCCATACCTCCAGAGCTCCAGGGCTCCATAGCTCCATACCTCCAGAGCTCCATACCTCCAGAGCTCCATACCTCCAGAGCTCCATAGCACCAGAGCTCCATAGCTCCATAGCACCGGAGCTCCATAGCACCAGAACTCCATAGCACCAGAGCTCCATAGCTCCATAGCACCAGAGCTCCATAGCTCCATAGCACCAGAGCTCCATACTTCCAGAGCTCCATAGCTCCATAGCTCCATAGCACCAGAGCTCCATAGCTCCATAGCACCAGAGCTCCATAGCTCCATAGCACCAGAGCTCCATACTTCCATAGCTCCATAGCTCCATACCTCCAGAGCTCCATAGCTCCATAGCTTCATACCTCCAGAGCTCCATAGCTCCAGAGCTCCATAGCTCCATAGCTCCATAGCACCAGAGCTCCATAGCTCCATAGCACCAGAGCTCCATACTTCCATAGCTCCAGGGCTCCATAGCTCCAGGGCTCCATACCTCCAGAGCTCCATAGCTCCATACTTCCAGAGCTCCATAGCTCCATACTTCCATAGCTCCATACTTCCATACCTCCATAGCTCCATACTTCCATAGCACCAGAGTTCCATACTTCCATTGCACCAGAGCTCCATACCTCCAGAGCTCCAGAGCTCCAGCCTGGGTGGCTGGTGGCTCCATAGCTCCATACTTCCATAGCTCTAAGTCAGAGAGTTGGCGAAAATTGCACTAAGTGCGAAAGCCCATTCATTTACAACGGCGTGTCCACAAGGCGGCGACATTTCCCCGTTACCGGTGGCTGCGCGGCGGGTGAGTGACAGAGCTTATCCGAGCGGCTGGAACTCTGCGCCGGCGTGGTCGAGCGTGAGGCCTCGGCCCTTTGGCTGCCTGGTACCTAAAACACTTCCATTGATCCAGCCACGGAGGGTGCTGGCTGGTGGCTCCATACCTCCATAGCTCCATAGCACCAGAGCTCCATAGCTCCATAGCACCAGAGCTCCATGGCTTCAGAGCTCCATAGCACCATAGCTCCATACCTCCAGAGCTCCAAGGCTCCATAGCTCCATACCTCCAGAGCTCCATACCTCCAGAGCTCCATACCTCCAGAGCTCCATAGCACCAGAGCTCCATGGCTTCAGAGCTCCATAGCACCATAGCTCCATACCTCCAGAGCTCCAGGGCTCCATAGCTCCATACCTCCAGAGCTCCATACCTCCAGAGCTCCATACCTCCAGAGCTCCATAGCACCAGAGCTCCATGGCTTCAGAGCTCCATAGCACCATAGCTCCATACCTCCAGAGCTCCAGGGCTCCATAGCTCCATAACTCCAGAGCTCCATACCTCCAGAGCTCCATACCTCCAGAGCTCCATAGCACCAGAGCTCCATGGCTTCAGAGCTCCATAGCACCATAGCTCCATACCTCCAGAGCTCCAGGGCTCCATAGCTCCATACCTCCAGAGCTCCAGAGCTCCATAGCACCAGAGCTCCATGGCTTCAGAGCTCCATAGCACCATAGCTCCATACCTCCAGAGCTCCAGGGCTCCATAGCTCCATACCTCCAGAGCTCCATACCTCCAGAGCTCCAGAGCTCCATAGCACCAGAGCTCCATGGCTTCAGAGCTCCATAGCACCATAGCTCCATACCTCCAGAGCTCCAGGGCTCCATAGCTCCATACCTCCAGAGCTCCATACCTCCAGAGCTCAAGAGCACCATAGCACCAGAGCTCCATGGCTTCAGAGCTCCATAGCACCATAGCTCCATACCTCCAGAGCTCCAGGGCTCCAAAGCTCCATACCTCCAGAGCTCCATACCTCCAGAGCTCCATACCTCCAGAGCTCCATAGCTCCATAGCACCAGAGCTCCATAGCTCCATAGCACCAGAGCTCCATAGCACCAGAGCTCCATAGCACCAGAGCTCCATAGCTCCATAGCACCAGAGCTCCATAGCTCCATAGCACCAGAGCTCCATAGCTCCATAGCACCAGAGCTCCATACTTCCAGAGCTCCATAGCTCCATAGCACCAGAGCTCCATAGCTCCATAGCACCAGAGCTCCATAGCTCCATAGCACCAGAGCTCCATACTTCCATAGCTCCATAGCTCCATACCTCCAGAGCTCCATAGCTCCATAGCTCCATACCTCCAGAGCTCCATAGCTCCAGAGCTCCATAGCTCCATAGCACCAGAGCTCCATAGCTCCATAGCACCAGAGCTCCATACTTCCATAGCTCCAGGGCTCCATAGCTCCAGGGCTCCATAGCTCCATACCTCCAGAGCTCCATAGCTCCATACTTCCAGAGCTCCATAGCTCCATAGCACCAGAGCTCCATAGCTCCATAGCACCAGAGCTCCATAGCTCCATAGCACCAGAGCTCCATAGCTCCATAGCACCAGAGCTCCATAGCTCCATAGCTCCAGGGCTCCATAGCTCCATAGCTCCAGGGCTCCATAGCTCCATAGCTCCAGGGCTCCATAGCTCCATAGCTCCATACCTCCAGAGCTCCATACCTCCAGAGCTCCATACCTCCATAGCACCAGAGCTCCATAGCTCCAGGGCTCCAGGGCTCCATAGCTCCATACCTCCAGAGCTCCATAGCTCCATACTTCCAGAGCTCCATAGCTCCATAGCTCCATACTTCCATAGCTCCATAGCTCCATACTTCCATAGCACCAGAGCTCCATACCTCCAGAGCTCCATACCTCCAGAGCTCCATAGCACCAGAGCTCCATGGCTTCAGAGCTCCATAGCACCATAGCTCCATACCTCCAGAGCTCCAGGGCTCCATAGCTCCATACCTCCAGAGCTCCATACCTCCAGAGCTCCATACCTCCAGAGCTCCAGAGCTCCATAGCACCAGAGCTCCATGGCTTCAGAGCTCCATAGCACCATAGCTCCATACCTCCAGAGCTCCAGGGCTCCATAGCTCCATACCTCCAGAGCTCCATACCTCCAGAGCTCCAGAGCTCCATAGCACCAGAGCTCCATGGCTTCAGAGCTCCATAGCACCATAGCTCCATACCTCCAGAGCTCCAGGGCTCCATAGCTCCATACCTCCAGAGCTCCATACCTCCAGAGCTCCATACCTCCAGAGCTCCATAGCTCCATAGCACCAGAGCTCCATAGCTCCATAGCACCAGAGCTCCATAGCACCAGAGCTCCATAGCACCAGAGCTCCATAGCTCCATAGCACCAGAGCTCCATAGCTCCATAGCACCAGAGCTCCATAGCTCCATAGCACCAGAGCTCCATACTTCCAGAGCTCCATAGCTCCATAGCTCCATAGCACCAGAGCTCCATAGCTCCATAGCACCAGAGCTCCATGGCTTCAGAGCTCCATAGCACCATAGCTCCATACCTCCAGAGCTCCAGGGCTCCATAGCTCCATACCTCCAGAGCTCCATACCTCCAGAGCTCCATACCTCCAGAGCTCCATAGCACCAGAGCTCCATAGCTCCATAGCACCAGAGCTCCATAGCACCAGAACTCCATAGCACCAGAGCTCCATAGCTCCATAGCACCAGAGCTCCATAGCTCCATAGCACCAGAGCTCCATACTTCCAGAGCTCCATAGCTCCATAGCTCCATAGCACCAGAGCTCCATAGCTCCATAGCACCAGAGCTCCATAGCTCCATAGCACCAGAGCTCCATACTTCCATAGCTCCATAGCTCCATACCTCCAGAGCTCCATAGCTCCATAGCTTCATACCTCCAGAGCTCCATAGCTCCAGAGCTCCATAGCTCCATAGCTCCATAGCACCAGAGCTCCATAGCTCCATAGCACCAGAGCTCCATACTTCCATAGCTCCAGGGCTCCATACCTCCAGAGCTCCATAGCTCCATACTTCCAGAGCTCCATAGCTCCATACTTCCATAGCTCCATACTTCCATACCTCCATAGCTCCATACTTCCATAGCACCAGAGTTCCATACTTCCATTGCACCAGAGCTCCATACCTCCAGAGCTCCAGAGCTCCAGCCTGGGTGGCTGGTGGCTCCATAGCTCCATACTTCCATAGCTCTAAGTCAGAGAGTTGGCGAAAATTGCACTAAGTGCGAAAGCCCATTCATTTACAACGGCGTGTCCACAAGGCGGCGACATTTCCCCGTTACCGGTGGCTGCGCGGCGGGTGAGTGACAGAGCTTATCCGAGCGGCTGGAACTCTGCGCCGGCGTGGTCGAGCGTGAGGCCTCGGCCCTTTGGCTGCCTGGTACCTAAAACACTTCCATTGATCCAGCCACGGAGGGTGCTGGCTGGTGGCTCCATACCTCCATAGCTCCATAGCACCAGAGCTCCATAGCTCCATAGCACCAGAGCTCCATGGCTTCAGAGCTCCATAGCACCATAGCTCCATACCTCCAGAGCTCCAGGGCTCCATAGCTCCATACCTCCAGAGCTCCATACCTCCAGAGCTCCATACCTCCAGAGCTCCATAGCACCAGAGCTCCATGGCTTCAGAGCTCCATAGCACCATAGCTCCATACCTCCAGAGCTCCAGGGCTCCATAGCTCCATACCTCCAGAGCTCCATACCTCCAGAGCTCCATACCTCCAGAGCTCCATAGCACCAGAGCTCCATGGCTTCAGAGCTCCATAGCACCATAGCTCCATACCTCCAGAGCTCCAGGGCTCCATAGCTCCATACCTCCAGAGCTCCATACCTCCAGAGCTCCATACCTCCAGAGCTCCATAGCACCAGAGCTCCATGGCTTCAGAGCTCCATAGCACCATAGCTCCATACCTCCAGAGCTCCAGGGCTCCATAGCTCCATACCTCCAGAGCTCCATACCTCCAGAGCTCCATACCTCCAGAGCTCCAGAGCTCCATAGCACCAGAGCTCCATGGCTTCAGAGCTCCATAGCACCATAGCTCCATACCTCCAGAGCTCCAGGGCTCCATAGCTCCATACCTCCAGAGCTCCATACCTCCAGAGCTCCAGAGCTCCATAGCACCAGAGCTCCATGGCTTCAGAGCTCCATAGCACCATAGCTCCATACCTCCAGAGCTCCAGGGCTCCATAGCTCCATACCTCCAGAGCTCCATACCTCCAGAGCTCAAGAGCTCCATAGCACCAGAGCTCCATGGCTTCAGAGCTCCATAGCACCATAGCTCCATACCTCCAGAGCTCCAGGGCTCCAAAGCTCCATACCTCCAGAGCTCCATACCTCCAGAGCTCCATACCTCCAGAGCTCCATAGCTCCATAGCACCAGAGCTCCATAGCTCCATAGCACCAGAGCTCCATAGCACCAGAGCTCCATAGCACCAGAGCTCCATAGCTCCATAGCACCAGAGCTCCATAGCTCCATAGCACCAGAGCTCCATAGCTCCATAGCACCAGAGCTCCATACTTCCAGAGCTCCATAGCTCCATAGCACCAGAGCTCCATAGCTCCATAGCACCAGAGCTCCATAGCTCCATAGCACCAGAGCTCCATACTTCCATAGCTCCATAGCTCCATACCTCCAGAGCTCCATAGCTCCATAGCTCCATACCTCCAGAGCTCCATAGCTCCAGAGCTCCATAGCTCCATAGCACCAGAGCTCCATAGCTCCATAGCACCAGAGCTCCATACTTCCATAGCTCCAGGGCTCCATAGCTCCAGGGCTCCATAGCTCCATACCTCCAGAGCTCCATAGCTCCATACTTCCAGAGCTCCATAGCTCCATAGCACCAGAGCTCCATAGCTCCATAGCACCAGAGCTCCATAGCTCCATAGCACCAGAGCTCCATAGCTCCATAGCACCAGAGCTCCATAGCTCCATAGCTCCAGGGCTCCATAGCTCCATAGCTCCAGGGCTCCATAGCTCCATAGCTCCAGGGCTCCATAGCTCCATAGCTCCATACCTCCAGAGCTCCATACCTCCAGAGCTCCATACCTCCATAGCACCAGAGCTCCATAGCTCCAGGGCTCCAGGGCTCCATAGCTCCATACCTCCAGAGCTCCATAGCTCCATACTTCCAGAGCTCCATAGCTCCATAGCTCCATACTTCCATAGCTCCATAGCTCCATACTTCCATAGCACCAGAGCTCCATACCTCCAGAGCTCCATACCTCCAGAGCTCCATAGCACCAGAGCTCCATGGCTTCAGAGCTCCATAGCACCATAGCTCCATACCTCCAGGGCTCCATAGCTCCATACCTCCAGAGCTCCATACCTCCAGAGCTCCATACCTCCAGAGCTCCAGAGCTCCATAGCACCAGAGCTCCATGGCTTCAGAGCTCCATAGCACCATAGCTCCATACCTCCAGAGCTCCAGGGCTCCATAGCTCCATACCTCCAGAGCTCCATACCTCCAGAGCTCCAGAGCTCCATAGCACCAGAGCTCCATGGCTTCAGAGCTCCATAGCACCATAGGTCCATACCTCCAGAGCTCCAGGGCTCCATAGCTCCATACCTCCAGAGCTCCATACCTCCAGAGCTCCAGAGCTCCATAGCACCAGAGCTCCATGGCTTCAGAGCTCCATAGCACCATAGCTCCATACCTCCAGAGCTCCAGGGCTCCAAAGCTCCATACCTCCAGAGCTCCATACCTCCAGAGCTCCATACCTCCAGAGCTCCATAGCTCCATAGCACCAGAGCTCCATAGCTCCATAGCACCAGAGCTCCATAGCACCAGAGCTCCATAGCACCAGAGCTCCATAGCTCCATAGCACCAGAGCTCCATAGCTCCATAGCACCAGAGCTCCATAGCTCCATAGCACCAGAGCTCCATACTTCCAGAGCTCCATAGCTCCATAGCTCCATAGCACCAGAGCTCCATAGCTCCATAGCACCAGAGCTCCATAGCTCCATAGCACCAGAGCTCCATACTTCCATAGCTCCATAGCTCCATACCTCCAGAGCTCCATAGCTCCATAGCTCCATACCTCCAGAGCTCCATAGCTCCAGAGCTCCATAGCTCCATAGCACCAGAGCTCCATAGCTCCATAGCACCAGAGCTCCATACTTCCATAGCTCCAGGGCTCCATAGCTCCAGGGCTCCATAGCTCCATACCTCCAGAGCTCCATAGCTCCATACTTCCAGAGCTCCATAGCTCCATAGCACCAGAGCTCCATAGCTCCATAGCACCAGAGCTCCATAGCTCCATAGCACCAGAGCTCCATAGCTCCATAGCACCAGAGCTCCATAGCTCCATAGCTCCAGGGCTCCATAGCTCCATAGCTCCAGGGCTCCATAGCTCCATAGCTCCAGGGCTCCATAGCTCCATAGCTCCATAGCTCCATACCTCCAGAGCTCCATACCTCCAGAGCTCCATACCTCCATAGCACCAGAGCTCCATAGCTCCAGGGCTCCAGGGCTCCATAGCTCCATACCTCCAGAGCTCCATAGCTCCATACTTCCAGAGCTCCATAGCTCCATAGCTCCATACTTCCATAGCTCCATAGCTCCATACTTCCATAGCACCTGAGCTCCATACCTCCAGAGCTCCATAGCTCCAGCCTGGGTGGCTGGTGGCTCCATAGCTCCATACTTCCATAGCTCTAAGTCAGAGAGTTGGCGAAAATTGCACTAAGTGCGAAAGCCCATTCATTTACAACGGCGTGTCCGCCAGGCGGCGACATTTCCCCGTTACCGGTGGCTGCGCGGCGGGTGAGTGACAGAGCTTATCCGAGCGGCTGGAACTCTGCGCCGGCGTGGTCGAGCGTGAGGCCTCGGCCCTTTGGCTGCCTGGTACCTAAAACACTTCCATTGATCCAGCCACGGAGGGTGCTGGCTGGTGGCTCCATACCTCCATAGCTCCATAGCACCAGAGCTCCATAGCTCCATAGCACCAGAGCTCCATGGCTTCAGAGCTCCATAGCACCATAGCTCCATACCTCCAGAGCTCCAGGGCTCCATAGCTCCATACCTCCAGAGCTCCATACCTCCAGAGCTCCATACCTCCAGAGCTCCATAGCACCAGAGCTCCATGGCTTCAGAGCTCCATAGCACCATAGCTCCATACCTCCAGAGCTCCAGGGCTCCATAGCTCCATACCTCCAGAGCTCCATACCTCCAGAGCTCCATACCTCCAGAGCTCCAGAGCTCCATAGCACCAGAGCTCCATGGCTTCAGAGCTCCATAGCACCATAGCTCCATACCTCCAGAGCTCCAGGGCTCCATAGCTCCATACCTCCAGAGCTCCAGAGCTCCATAGCACCAGAGCTCCATGGCTTCAGAGCTCCATAGCACCATAGCTCCATACCTCCAGAGCTCCAGGGCTCCATAGCTCCATACCTCCAGAGCTCCATACCTCCAGAGCTCCAGAGCTCCATAGCACCAGAGCTCCATGGCTTCAGAGCTCCATAGCACCATAGCTCCATACCTCCAGAGCTCCATAGCTCCATAGCTCCATAGCTCCATAGCACCAGAGCTCCATAGCACCAGAGCTCCATAGCACCAGAGCTCCATAGCTCCATAGCACCAGAGCTCCATAGCTCCATAGCACCAGAGCTCCATAGCTCCATAGCACCAGAGCTCCATACTTCCAGAGCTCCATAGCTCCATAGCTCCATAGCACCAGAGCTCCATAGCTCCATAGCACCAGAGCTCCATAGCTCCATAGCACCAGAGCTCCATACTTCCATAGCTCCATAGCTCCATACCTCCAGAGCTCCATAGCTCCATAGCTCCATACCTCCAGAGCTCCATAGCTCCAGAGCTCCATAGCTCCATAGCACCAGAGCTCCATAGCTCCATAGCACCAGAGCTCCATACTTCCATAGCTCCAGGGCTCCATAGCTCCAGGGCTTCATAGCTCCATACCTCCAGAGCTCCATAGCTCCATACTTCCAGAGCTCCATAGCTCCATAGCACCAGAGCTCCATAGCTCCATAGCACCAGAGCTCCATAGCTCCATAGCACCAGAGCTCCATAGCTCCATAGCACCAGAGCTCCATAGCTCCATAGCTCCAGGGCTCCATAGCTCCATAGCTCCAGGGCTCCATAGCTCCATAGCTCCAGGGCTCCATAGCTCCATAGCTCCATAGCTCCATACCTCCAGAGCTCCATACCTCCAGAGCTCCATACCTCCATAGCACCAGAGCTCCATAGCTCCAGGGCTCCAGGGCTCCATAGCTCCATACCTCCAGAGCTCCATAGCTCCATACTTCCAGAGCTCCATAGCTCCATAGCTCCATACTTCCATAGCTCCATAGCTCCATACTTCCATAGCACCTGAGCTCCATACCTCCAGAGCTCCATAGCTCCAGCCTGGGTGGCTGGTGGCTCCATAGCTCCATACTTCCATAGCTCTAAGTCAGAGAGTTGGCGAAAATTGCACTAAGTGCGAAAGCCCATTCATTTACAACGGCGTGTCCGCCAGGCGGCGACATTTCCCCGTTACCGGTGGCTGCGCGGCGGGTGAGTGACAGAGCTTATCCGAGCGGCTGGAACTCTGCGCCGGCGTGGTCGAGCGTGAGGCCTCGGCCCTTTGGCTGCCTGGTACCTAAAACACTTCCATTGATCCAGCCACGGAGGGTGCTGGCTGGTGGCTCCATACCTCCATAGCTCCATAGCACCAGAGCTCCATAGCTCCATAGCACCAGAGCTCCATGGCTTCAGAGCTCCATAGCACCATAGCTCCATACCTCCAGAGCTCCAGGGCTCCATAGCTCCATACCTCCAGAGCTCCATACCTCCAGAGCTTCATACCTCCAGAGCTCCATAGCACCAGAGCTCCATGGCTTCAGAGCTCCATAGCACCATAGCTCCATACCTCCAGAGCTCCAGGGCTCCATAGCTCCATACCTCCAGAGCTCCATACCTCCAGAGCTCCATACCTCCAGAGCTCCAGAGCTCCATAGCACCAGAGCTCCATGGCTTCAGAGCTCCATAGCACCATAGCTCCATACCTCCAGAGCTCCAGGGCTCCATAGCTCCATACCTCCAGAGCTCCATACCTCCAGAGCTCCAGAGCTCCATAGCACCAGAGCTCCATGGCTTCAGAGCTCCATAGCACCATAGCTCCATACCTCCAGAGCTCCAGGGCTCCATAGCTCCATACCTCCAGAGCTCCATACCTCCAGAGCTCCATACCTCCAGAGCTCCATAGCTCCATAGCACCAGAGCTCCATAGCTCCATAGCACCAGAGCTCCATAGCACCAGAGCTCCATAGCACCAGAGCTCCATAGCTCCATAGCACCAGAGCTCCATAGCTCCATAGCACCAGAGCTCCATAGCTCCATAGCACCAGAGCTCCATACTTCCAGAGCTCCATAGCTCCATAGCTCCATAGCACCAGAGCTCCATAGCTCCATAGCACCAGAGCTCCATGGCTTCAGAGCTCCATAGCACCATAGCTCCATACCTCCAGAGCTCCAGGGCTCCATAGCTCCATACCTCCAGAGCTCCATACCTCCAGAGCTCCATACCTCCAGAGCTCCATAGCACCAGAGCTCCATAGCTCCATAGCACCAGAGCTCCATAGCACCAGAACTCCATAGCACCAGAGCTCCATAGCTCCATAGCACCAGAGCTCCATAGCTCCATAGCACCAGAGCTCCATACTTCCAGAGCTCCATAGCTCCATAGCTCCATAGCACCAGAGCTCCATAGCTCCATAGCACCAGAGCTCCATAGCTCCATAGCACCAGAGCTCCATACTTCCATAGCTCCATAGCTCCATACCTCCAGAGCTCCATAGCTCCATAGCTTCATACCTCCAGAGCTCCATAGCTCCAGAGCTCCATAGCTCCATAGCTCCATAGCACCAGAGCTCCATAGCTCCATAGCACCAGAGCTCCATACTTCCATAGCTCCAGGGCTCCATAGCTCCAGGGCTCCATACCTCCAGAGCTCCATAGCTCCATACTTCCAGAGCTCCATAGCTCCATACTTCCATAGCTCCATACTTCCATACCTCCATAGCTCCATACTTCCATAGCACCAGAGCTCCATACTTCCATTGCACCAGAGCTCCATACCTCCAGAGCTCCAGAGCTCCAGCCTGGGTGGCTGGTGGCTCCATAGCTCCATACTTCCATAGCTCTAAGTCAGAGAGTTGGCGAAAATTGCACTAAGTGCGAAAGCCCATTCATTTACAACGGCGTGTCCACAAGGCGGCGACATTTCCCCGTTACCGGTGGCTGCGCGGCGGGTGAGTGACAGAGCTTATCCGAGCGGCTGGAACTCTGCGCCGGCGTGGTCGAGCGTGAGGCCTCGGCCCTTTGGCTGCCTGGTACCTAAAACACTTCCATTGATCCAGCCACGGAGGGTGCTGGCTGGTGGCTCCATACCTCCATAGCTCCATAGCACCAGAGCTCCATAGCTCCATAGCACCAGAGCTCCATGGCTTCAGAGCTCCATAGCACCATAGCTCCATACCTCCAGAGCTCCAGGGCTCCATAGCTCCATACCTCCAGAGCTCCATACCTCCAGAGCTCCATACCTCCAGAGCTCCATAGCACCAGAGCTCCATGGCTTCAGAGCTCCATAGCACCATAGCTCCATACCTCCAGAGTTCCAGGGCTCCATAGCTCCATACCTCCAGAGCTCCATACCTCCAGAGCTCCAGAGCTCCATAGCACCAGAGCTCCATGGCTTCAGAGCTCCATAGCACCATAGCTCCATACCTCCAGAGCTCCAGGGCTCCATAGCTCCATACCTCCAGAGCTCCATACCTCCAGAGCTCCAGAGCTCCATAGCACCAGAGCTCCATGGCTTCAGAGCTCCATAGCACCATAGCTCCATACCTCCAGAGCTCCAGGGCTCCAAAGCTCCATACCTCCAGAGCTCCATACCTCCAGAGCTCCATACCTCCAGAGCTCCATAGCTCCATAGCACCAGAGCTCCATAGCTCCATAGCACCAGAGCTCCATAGCACCAGAGCTCCATAGCACCAGAGCTCCATAGCTCCATAGCACCAGAGCTCCATAGCTCCATAGCACCAGAGCTCCATAGCTCCATAGCACCAGAGCTCCATACTTCCAGAGCTCCATAGCTCCATAGCTCCATAGCACCAGAGCTCCATAGCTCCATAGCACCAGAGCTCCATAGCTCCATAGCACCAGAGCTCCATACTTCCATAGCTCCATAGCTCCATACCTCCAGAGCTCCATAGCTCCATAGCTCCATACCTCCAGAGCTCCATAGCTCCAGAGCTCCATAGCTCCATAGCACCAGAGCTCCATAGCTCCATAGCACCAGAGCTCCATACTTCCATAGCTCCAGGGCTCCATAGCTCCAGGGCTCCATAGCTCCATACCTCCAGAGCTCCATAGCTCCATACTTCCAGAGCTCCATAGCTCCATAGCACCAGAGCTCCATAGCTCCATAGCACCAGAGCTCCATAGCTCCATAGCACCAGAGCTCCATAGCTCCATAGCACCAGAGCTCCATAGCTCCATAGCTCCAGGGCTCCATAGCTCCATAGCTCCAGGGCTCCATAGCTCCATAGCTCCAGGGCTCCATAGCTCCATAGCTCCATACCTCCAGAGCTCCATACCTCCAGAGCTCCATACCTCCATAGCACCAGAGCTCCATAGCTCCAGGGCTCCAGGGCTCCATAGCTCCATACCTCCAGAGCTCCATAGCTCCATACTTCCAGAGCTCCATAGCTCCATAGCTCCATACTTCCATAGCTCCATAGCTCCATACTTCCATAGCACCTGAGCTCCATACCTCCAGAGCTCCATAGCTCCAGCCTGGGTGGCTGGTGGCTCCATAGCTCCATACTTCCATAGCTCTAAGTCAGAGAGTTGGCGAAAATTGCACTAAGTGCGAAAGCCCATTCATTTACAACGGCGTGTCCGCCAGGCGGCGACATTTCCCCGTTACCGGTGGCTGCGCGGCGGGTGAGTGACAGAGCTTATCCGAGCGGCTGGAACTCTGCGCCGGCGTGGTCGAGCGTGAGGCCTCGGCCCTTTGGCTGCCTGGTACCTAAAACACTTCCATTGATCCAGCCACGGAGGGTGCTGGCTGGTGGCTCCATACCTCCATAGCTCCATAGCACCAGAGCTCCATAGCTCCATAGCACCAGAGCTCCATGGCTTCAGAGCTCCATAGCACCATAGCTCCATACCTCCAGAGCTCCAGGGCTCCATAGCTCCATACCTCCAGAGCTCCATACCTCCAGAGCTCCATACCTCCAGAGCTCCATAGCACCAGAGCTCCATGGCTTCAGAGCTCCATAGCACCATAGCTCCATACCTCCAGAGCTCCAGGGCTCCATAGCTCCATACCTCCAGAGCTCCATACCTCCAGAGCTCCATACCTCCAGAGCTCCATAGCACCAGAGCTCCATGGCTTCAGAGCTCCATAGCACCATAGCTCCATACCTCCAGAGCTCCAGGGCTCCATAGCTCCATACCTCCAGAGCTCCATACCTCCAGAGCTCCATACCTCCAGAGCTCCATAGCACCAGAGCTCCATGGCTTCAGAGCTCCATAGCACCATAGCTCCATACCTCCAGAGCTCCAGGGCTCCATAGCTCCATACCTCCAGAGCTCCATACCTCCAGAGCTCCATACCTCCAGAGCTCCAGAGCTCCATAGCACCAGAGCTCCATGGCTTCAGAGCTCCATAGCACCATAGCTCCATACCTCCAGAGCTCCAGGGCTCCATAGCTCCATACCTCCAGAGCTCCATACCTCCAGAGCTCCAGAGCTCCATAGCACCAGAGCTCCATGGCTTCAGAGCTCCATAGCACCATAGCTCCATACCTCCAGAGCTCCAGGGCTCCATAGCTCCATACCTCCAGAGCTCCATACCTCCAGAGCTCCATACCTCCAGAGCTCCATAGCTCCATAGCACCAGAGCTCCATAGCTCCATAGCACCAGAGCTCCATAGCACCAGAGCTCCATAGCACCAGAGCTCCATAGTTCCATAGCACCAGAGCTCCATAGCTCCATAGCACCAGAGCTCCATAGCTCCATAGCACCAGAGCTCCATACTTCCAGAGCTCCATAGCTCCATAGCTCCATAGCACCAGAGCTCCATAGCTCCATAGCACCAGAGCTCCATGGCTTCAGAGCTCCATAGCACCATAGCTCCATACCTCCAGAGCTCCAGGGCTCCATAGCTCCATACCTCCAGAGCTCCATACCTCCAGAGCTCCATACCTCCAGAGCTCCATAGCACCAGAGCTCCATAGCTCCATAGCACCAGAGCTCCATAGCTCCATAGCTCCATAGCACCAGAGCTCCATACTTCCAGAGCTCCATAGCTCCATAGCTCCATAGCACCAGAGCTCCATAGCTCCATAGCACCAGAGCTCCATAGCTCCATAGCACCAGAGCTCCATACTTCCATAGCTCCATAGCTCCATACCTCCAGAGCTCCATAGCTCCATAGCTCCATACCTCCAGAGCTCCATAGCTCCAGAGCTCCATAGCTCCATAGCTCCATAGCACCAGAGCTCCATAGCTCCATAGCACCAGAGCTCCATACTTCCATAGCTCCAGGGCTCCATAGCTCCAGGGCTCCATACCTCCAGAGCTCCATAGCTCCATACTTCCAGAGCTCCATAGCTCCATACTTCCATAGCTCCATACTTCCATACCTCCATAGCTCCATACTTCCATAGCACCAGAGCTCCATACTTCCATAGCACCAGAGCTCCATACCTCCAGAGCTCCAGAGCTCCAGCCTGGGTGGCTGGTGGCTCCATAGCTCCATACTTCCATAGCTCTAAGTCAGAGAGTTGGCGAAAATTGCACTAAGTGCGAAAGCCCATTCATTTACAACGGCGTGTCCACAAGGCGGCGACATTTCCCCGTTACCGGTGGCTGCGCGGCGGGTGAGTGACAGAGCTTATCCGAGCGGCTGGAACTCTGCGCCGGCGTGGTCGAGCGTGAGGCCTCGGCCCTTTGGCTGCCTGGTACCTAAAACACTTCCATTGATCCAGCCACGGAGGGTGCTGGCTGGTGGCTCCATACCTCCATAGCTCCATAGCACCAGAGCTCCATAGCTCCATAGCACCAGAGCTCCATGGCTTCAGAGCTCCATAGCACCATAGCTCCATACCTCCAGAGCTCCAGGGCTCCATAGCTCCATACCTCCAGAGCTCCATACCTCCAGAGCTCCATACCTCCAGAGCTCCATAGCACCAGAGCTCCATGGCTTCAGAGCTCCATAGCACCATAGCTCCATACCTCCAGAGCTCCAGGGCTCCATAGCTCCATACCTCCAGAGCTCCATACCTCCAGAGCTCCATACCTCCAGAGCTCCATAGCACCAGAGCTCCATGGCTTCAGAGCTCCATAGCACCATAGCTCCATACCTCCAGAGCTCCAGGGCTCCATAGCTCCATACCTCCAGAGCTCCATACCTCCAGAGCTCCATACCTCCAGAGCTCCATAGCACCAGAGCTCCATGGCTTCAGAGCTCCATAGCACCATAGCTCCATACCTCCAGAGCTCCAGGGCTCCATAGCTCCATACCTCCAGAGCTCCATACCTCCAGAGCTCCATACCTCCAGAGCTCCAGAGCTCCATAGCACCAGAGCTCCATGGCTTCAGAGCTCCATAGCACCATAGCTCCATACCTCCAGAGCTCCAGGGCTCCATAGCTCCATACCTCCAGAGCTCCATACCTCCAGAGCTCCAGAGCTCCATAGCACCAGAGCTCCATGGCTTCAGAGCTCCATAGCACCATAGCTCCATACCTCCAGAGCTCCAGGGCTCCATAGCTCCATACCTCCAGAGCTCCATACCTCCAGAGCTCCAGAGCTCCATAGCACCAGAGCTCCATGGCTTCAGAGCTCCATAGCACCATAGCTCCATACCTCCAGAGCTCCAGGGCTCCAAAGCTCCATACCTCCAGAGCTCCATACCTCCAGAGCTCCATACCTCCAGAGCTCCATAGCTCCATAGCACCAGAGCTCCATAGCTCCATAGCACCAGAGCTCCATAGCACCAGAGCTCCATAGCACCAGAGCTCCATAGCTCCATAGCACCAGAGCTCCATAGCTCCATAGCACCAGAGCTCCATAGCTCCATAGCACCAGAGCTCCATACTTCCAGAGCTCCATAGCTCCATAGCACCAGAGCTCCATAGCTCCATAGCACCAGAGCTCCATAGCTCCATAGCACCAGAGCTCCATACTTCCATAGCTCCATAGCTCCATACCTCCAGAGCTCCATAGCTCCATAGCTCCATACCTCCAGAGCTCCATAGCTCCAGAGCTCCATAGCTCCATAGCACCAGAGCTCCATAGCTCCATAGCACCAGAGCTCCATACTTCCATAGCTCCAGGGCTCCATAGCTCCAGGGCTCCATAGCTCCATACCTCCAGAGCTCCATAGCTCCATACTTCCAGAGCTCCATAGCTCCATAGCACCAGAGCTCCATAGCTCCATAGCACCAGAGCTCCATAGCTCCATAGCACCAGAGCTCCATAGCTCCATAGCACCAGAGCTCCATAGCTCCATAGCTCCAGGGCTCCATAGCTCCATAGCTCCAGGGCTCCATAGCTCCATAGCTCCAGGGCTCCATAGCTCCATAGCTCCATACCTCCAGAGCTCCATACCTCCAGAGCTCCATACCTCCATAGCACCAGAGCTCCATAGCTCCAGGGCTCCAGGGCTCCATAGCTCCATACCTCCAGAGCTCCATAGCTCCATACTTCCAGAGCTCCATAGCTCCATAGCTCCATACTTCCATAGCTCCATAGCTCCATACCTCCAGAGCTCCATAGCACCAGAGCTCCATGGCTCCATAGCTCCAGCCTGGGTGGCTGGTGGCTCCATAGCTCCATACTTCCATAGCTCCAGTCAGAGAGTTGGCGAAAATTGCACTAAGTGCGAAAGCCCATTCATTTACAACGGCGTGTCCGCCAGGCGGCGACATTTCCCCGTTACCGGTGGCTGCGCGGCGGGTGAGTGACAGAGCTTATCCGAGCGGCTGGAACTCTGCGCCGGCGTGGTCGAGCGGCTGGCCTCGGTAGTTGAGGTACCAGGGGTGGGGCGGGGAGCTCCAGGCGGGTCTTGTGAGAGAGTGAAGCCGAGCGGCTGGAACTCTCGGCCGGCCTGGTCGAGCGGCTGGCCTCGGTAGTTGAGGTACCAGGGGCGGGCTGGGGAGCTCCAGGCGGGGCTTGTGAGAGAGTGAAGCCGAGCGGCTGGAACTCTGGGCCGGCCTGGTCGAGCGGCTGGCCTCGGTAGTTGAGGTACCAGGGGCGGGCTGGGGAGCTCCAGGCGGGGCTTGTGAGAGAGTGTAGCCGAGCGGCTGGAACTCTGGGCCGGCGTGGTTGAGCAGCATGCCCGCGGAGGTGGCTCTTCCATAGGCAGGGAGGGTGCTGGAGCTCCACACTTCCATAGGCAGGGAGGGTGCTGGAGCTCCACACTTCCATAGGCAGGGAGGGTGCTGGAGCTCCACACTTCCATAGGCAGGGAGGGTGCTGGAGCTCCACACTTCCATAGGCAGGGAGGGTGCTGGAGCTCCACACTTCCATAGGCAGGGAGGGTGCTGGAGCTCCACACTTCCATAGGCAGGGAGGGTGCTGGAGCTCCACACTTCCATAGGCAGGGAGGGTGCTGGAGCTCCACACTTCCATAGGCAGGGAGGGTGCTGGAGCTCCACACTTCCATAGGCAGGGAGGGTGCTGGAGCTCCACACTTCCATAGGCAGGGAGGGTGCTGGAGCTCCACACTTCCATAGGCAGGGAGGGTGCTGGAGCTCCACACTTCCATAGGCAGGGAGGGTGCTGGAGCTCCACACTTCCATAGGCAGGGAGGGTGCTGGAGCTCCACACTTCCATAGGCAGGGAGGGTGCTGGAGCTCCACACTTCCATAGGCAGGGAGGGTGCTGGAGCTCCACACTTCCATAGGCAGGGAGGGTGCTGGAGCTCCACACTTCCATAGGCAGGGAGGGTGCTGGAGCTCCACACTTCCATAGGCAGGGAGGGTGCTGGAGCTCCACACTTCCATAGGCAGGGAGGGTGCTGGAGCTCCACACTTCCATAGGCAGGGAGGGTGCTGGAGCTCCACACTTCCATAGGCAGGGAGGGTGCTGGAGCTCCACACTTCCATAGGCAGGGAGGGTGCTGGAGCTCCACACTTCCATAGGCAGGGAGGGTGCTGGAGCTCCACACTTCCATAGGCAGGGAGGGTGCTGGAGCTCCACACTTCCATAGGCAGGGAGGGTGCTGGAGCTCCACACTTCCATAGGCAGGGAGGGTGCTGGAGCTCCACACTTCCATAGGCAGGGAGGGTGCTGGAGCTCCACACTTCCATAGGCAGGGAGGGTGCTGGAGCTCCACACTTCCATAGGCAGGGAGGGTGCTGGAGCTCCACACTTCCATAGGCAGGGAGGGTGCTGGAGCTCCACACTTCCATAGGCAGGGAGGGTGCTGGAGCTCCACACTTCCATAGGCAGGGAGGGTGCTGGAGCTCCACACTTCCATAGGCAGGGAGGGTGCTGGAGCTCCACACTTCCATAGGCAGGGAGGGTGCTGGAGCTCCACACTTCCATAGGCAGGGAGGGTGCTGGAGCTCCACACTTCCATAGGCAGGGAGGGTGCTGGAGCTCCACACTTCCATAGGCAGGGAGGGTGCTGGAGCTCCACATCCACACTTCCAGCCACTGCATGCTGGCACTTCCACCTTGCTTGCTAAGTCGGCGTGATCTTGCCCAAAAAGTCCCTCCTCACCTCCAGCTGGAAGTGGAAAAAAATCCTCCACCTGCTTGGCCGAGGTTCTGGAAGCCAGCAGCTCGCAGAATGTTGCCAAAGTTTCACTGGAAGGAAAAGAAAAGAGAAGACCGAGTGCGCATTTCACCTACCGCCGAATGTCCACAAGAGGGAAGTGTCACTCCGTCGCAGAATCTGCGCCGACGCACTCGGCACCCTTCGAATTTATGGTGCCGGTGCGGGTGTTCTGGGTGCAAAAAGGCCGCCCAAGTGGTAGAAAAAAATCAGACTTCGTCTCTTAGGTCGAAATTAATGCCAAGTTTTGAAATGCGCTGGCAGGGGTGGACCAGGGCCCGTTAGAAGTGCTTAGCCGAGGTCCTGGAAGCCTAACCCGGCGTGATCTTGTGCAAAAAGCCGCTGCTGAGCTCCAGCTGGAAGTGTAAAAAGAACCGGGCTGGATCAAAAAAAGAACCGGGCGGCCCGTTAAAATTGCTTAGCCGAGGTCCTGGAACCCTAACCCGGCGTGATCTTGTGCAAAAAGCCGCTGCTGAGCTCCAGCTGGAAGTGTAAAAAGAACCGGGCTGGTTCAAAAAAAGAACCGGGCGGCCCGGTAAAATTGCTTAGCCGGGGCTCTGGAAGCCTAACCCGGCGTGATCTTGTGCAAAAAGCCGCTCCCGAGCTCCAGCTGGAAGTGTAAAAAGAACCAGGCTGGATAAAAAAAGAACCGGGCTGGATCAAAAAAAGAACCGGGCGACCCGTTAAAATTGCTTAGCCGAGGTCCTGGAAGCCTAACACGGCGTGATCTTGTGCAAAAAGCTGCTCCCGAGCTCCAGCTGGAAGTGTAAAAAGAACCGGGCTGGATAAAAAAAAGAACCGGGCTGGATCAAAAAAGAACCGGGCGACCCGTTAAAATTGCTTAGCCGAGGTCCTGGAAGCCTAACACGGCGTGTTCTTGTGCAAAAAGCCGCTCCCGAGCTCCAGCTGGAAGTGTAAAAAGAACCAGGCTGGATAAAAAAAAGAACCGGGCTGGATCAAAAAAGAACCGGGCGACCCGTTAAAATTGCTTAGCCGAGGTCCTGGAAGCCTAACACGGCGTGATCTTGTGCAAAAAGCCGCTCCCGAGCTCCAGCTGGAAGTGTAAAAAGAACCAGGCTGGATAAAAAAAAGAACCGGGCTGGATCAAAAAAGAACCGGGCGACCCGTTAAAATTGCTTAGCCGAGGTCCTGGAAGCCTAACACGGCGTGTTCTTGTGCAAAAAGCCGCTCCCGAGCTCCAGCTGGAAGTGTAAAAAGAACCAGGCTGGATAAAAAAAAGAACCGGGCTGGATCAAAAAAGAACCGGGCGACCCGTTAAAATTGCTTAGCCGAGGTCCTGGAAGCCTAACACGGCGTGTTCTTGTGCAAAAAGCCGCTCCCGAGCTCCAGCTGGAAGTGTAAAAAGAACCGGGCTGGATAAAAAAAAGAACCGGGCTGGATCAAAAAAGAACCGGGCGACCCGTTAAAATTGCTTAGCCGAGGTCCTGGAAGCCTAACACGGCGTGTTCTTGTGCAAAAAGCCGCTCCCGAGCTCCAGCTGGAAGTGTAAAAAGAACCAGGCTGGATAAAAAAAAGAACCGGGCTGGATCAAAAAAGAACCGGGCGACCCGTTAAAATTGCTTAGCCGAGGTCCTGGAAGCCTAACACGGCGTGATCTTGTGCAAAAAGCCGCTCCCGAGCTCCAGCTGGAAGTGTAAAAAGAACCGGGCTGGATAAAAAAAGAACCGGGCTGGATAAAAAAAAGAACCGGGCGACCCGTTAAAATTGCTTAGCCGAGGTCCTGGAAGCCTAACACGGCGTGATCTTGTGCAAAAAGCCGCTCCCGAGCTCCAGCTGGAAGTGTAAAAAGAACCGGGCTGGTTCAAAAAAAAGAACCGGGCGACCCGTTAGAAGTGCTTAGCCGAGGTCCTGGAAGCCTAACCCGGCGTGATCTTGTGCAAAAAGCCGCTGCTGAGCTCCAGCTGGAAGTTTAAAAAGAACCGGGCTGGATAAAAAAAAGAACCGGGCGACCCGTTAAAATTGCTTAGCCGAGGTCCTGGTAGCCTAACACGGCGTGATCTTGTGCAAAAAGCCGCTCCCGAGCTCCAGCTGGAAGTGTAAAAAGAACCAGGCTGGATAAAAAAAAGAACCGGGCTGGATCAAAAAAGAACCGGGCGGCCCGTTAAAATTGCTTAGCCGAGGTCCTGGAAGCCTAACACGGCGTGATCTTGTGCAAAAAGCCGCTCCCGAGCTCCAGCTGGAAGTGTAAAAAGAACCGGGCTGGATAAAAAAAGAACCGGGCTGGATCAAAAAAGAACCGGGGGACCCGTTAAAATTGCTTAGCCGAGGTCCTGGAAGCCTAACCCGGCGTGATCTTGTGCAAAAAGCCGCTCCCGAGCTCCAGCTGGAAGTGTAAAAAGAACCGGGCTGGATAAAAAAAGAACCGGGCTGGATCAAAAAAGAACCGGGCGACCCGTTAAAATTGCTTAGCCGAGGTCCTGGAAGCCTAACCCGGCGTGATCTTGTGCAAAAAGCCGCTCCCGAGCTCCAGCTGGAAGTGTAAAAAGAACCGGGCTGGATAAAAAAAAGAACCGGGCTGGATCAAAAAAGAACCGGGCGACCCGTTAAAATTGCTTAGCCGAGGTCCTGGAAGCCTAACCCGGCGTGATCTTGCCCGAAATTCGGCCTCTATACTTCCATTTTAGGTACCAGGCGCTCATAGTGTGTTGGTCCCACTAGTCAGTGTACTGGTCCCACTCGCTAGTGTACTGGTCCCCCTAGTCAGTGTACTCATCCAGTTACCCCCCGTTTTCCAAAACACCATCGGCACGTATAAGGGGGGGACTCCTGAGAGAGATGAGGTATATGCCAGCGCAACACCAATCCGCTCCGCGCTGGTTCCCATGTCGGCTACGGATGAATAAAACCAGCCTGTCCCCCCTGGAGCTCACGAGACACGGAATTTTTTCTAAGTGCCAACGGCTCTTCCGAGCAAACGTGTCCGCTCCGGCTGGTTCCCCCGTCGGCCTCGAATGACGAAAAATGCCGGTCTCCGCCCGGAGCTCATGACAAACGAAAAATTTTCTAAGTGCCAACGGCACTAGCGAGCGAATGTGTCCGCTCGGCGCTGGTTCCCGGGTCGAACCCGGAAGACGAAAAACGCCGGTCTCCGCCCGGAGCTCATGACAAACGAAAAATTTTCTAAGTGCCAACGGCACTAGCGAGCGAATGTGTCCGCTCGGCGCTGGTTCCCGGGTCGAACCCGGAAGACGAAAAACGCCGGTCCTCGCCCGGAGCTCATGACAAACGAAAAATTTTCTAAGTGCCAACGGCACTTGCGAGCGAATGTGTCCGCTCGGCGCTGGTTCCCGGGTCGAACCCGGAAGACGAAAAACGCCGGTCTCCGCCCGGAGCTCATGACAAACGAAAAATTTTCTAAGTGCCAACGGCACTAGCGAGCGAATGTGTCCGCTCGGCGCTGGTTCCCGGGTCGAACCCGGAAGACGAAAAACGCCGGTCTCCGCCCGGAGCTCATGACAAACGAAAAATTTTCTAAGTGCCAACGGCACTAGCGAGCGAATGTGTCCGCTCGGCGCTGGTTCCCGGGTCGAACCCGGAAGACGAAAAACGCCGGTCCTCGCCCGGAGCTCATGACAAACGAAAAATTTTCTAAGTGCCAACGGCACTTGCGAGCGAATGTGTCCGCTCGGCGCTGGTTCCCGGGTCGAACCCGGAAGACGAAAAACGCCGGTCTCCGCCCGGAGCTCATGACAAACGAAAAATTTTCTAAGTGCCAACGGCACTAGCGAGCGAATGTGTCCGCTCGGCGCTGGTTCCCGGGTCGAACCCGGAAGACGAAAAACGCCGGTCTCCGCCCGGAGCTCATGACAAACGAAAAATTTTCTAAGTGCCAACGGCACTAGCGAGCGAATGTGTCCGCTCGGCGCTGGTTCCCGGGTCGAACCCGGAAGACGAAAAACGCCGCTCTCCGCCCGGAGCTCATGACAAACGAAAAATTTTCTAAGTGCCAACGGCACTAGCGAGCGAATGTGTCCGCTCGGCGCTGGTTCCCGGGTCGAACCCGGAAGACGAAAAACGCCGGTCTCCGCCCGGAGCTCATGACAAACGAAAAATTTTCTAAGTGCCAACGGCACTAGCGAGCGAATGTGTCCGCTCGGCGCTGGTTCCCGGGTCGGACCCGGAAGACGAAAAACGCCGGTCCTCGCCTGGAGGTCCCAGCAAAATCGGCGAAAAAACGACTAAGTGTCAACTTTCGAAAAAACGGCTAAGTGTCGACTTTCGAAAAAACGGCTAAGTGTCAACTTTCGAAAAAACGGCTAAGTGTCAACTTTCGAAAAAACGACTAAGTGCCCACGGCTCTGCGGGGCTTGTGAGTCCGCCCCGCGCCGGTTCGGCGGTCGGCCTCAAAAAGCAAAAAATCAGCCTCTCTCCCTGGAGCTCACCAAAAATTTGTCGAAATTTTTCTAAGTTCTCCTCGAGGTACCAGGGGGTGAGGTACCCGGGCTAAGGTGCAGTACCTTTTTTGGTCTTCAGGTGCGCCAGAGTACAATGAAATGGTCCCAGTAGTCAGTGTACTCATCGACTTTCCCCCCGTTTTCCAAAGCACCTCGTTTACGAGTATGGAGGAGATGGTGCTGGTCTCCCCACGGCGTCGGACACGCCGTCCTCGACAGCACAAGGTCGGATAGAAGACCTGGAAAGCGCCGTGGCACGCGCTGGAGGTGGGCACTTTGGCGAAAAAACGACTAAGTGTCAACTTTCGAAAAAACGACTAAGTGTCAACTTTCGAAAAAACGGCTAAGTGTCAACTTTCGAAAAAACGACTAAGTGTCACCTCTCTGAAAAAATGGCAAAGTGTCGCCTCTCTGAAAATTTTCTAAGTGCCCACGGCTCTGCGGGCTCGTGCATCCGAGCCGCGCCGGTTCTGCAACCGGCCTAGAATGACGAAAAATAACGGTCTCCTCCTGGAGCTCAGAGCCAATTGTGGCGAAAAAGTGGCAAAGTGCCCACGGCTCTGCGGGCTCGTGCATCCGACCCGCGCCGGTTCTGCAGCCGGCCTAGAATGACGAAAAATAACGGTCTCCTCCTGGAGCTCACAGCCAACTTGGCAAAAAGTTTCTAAGTGCCCACGGCCCTGCCGAGCTTTGGCGTCCGCCCAGCGCCGGTTCCGCAGTCGGCCTCGAATGACGAAAAATAACGGTCTCCTCCTGGAGCTCACAGCCAACTTGGCAAAAAGTTTCTAAGTGCCCACGGCCCTGCCGAGCTTTGGCGTCCGCCCAGCGCCGGTTCCGCAGTCGGCCTCGAATGACGAAAAATAACGGTCTCCTCCTGGAGCTCACAGCCAACTTGGCAAAAAGTTTCTAAGTGCCCACGGCCCTGCCGAGCTTTGGCGTCCGCCCAGCGCCGGTTCCGCAGTCGGCCTCGAATGACGAAAAATAACGGTCTCCTCCTGGAGCTCACAGCCAACTTGGCAAAAAGTTTCTAAGTGCCCACGGCCCTGCCGAGCTTTGGCGTCCGCCCAGCGCCGGTTCCGCAGTCGGCCTCGAATGACGAAAAATAACGGTCTCCTCCTGGAGCTCACAGCCAACTTGGCAAAAAGTTTCTAAGTGCCCACGGCCCTGCCGAGCTTTGGCGTCCGCCCAGCGCCGGTTCCGCAGTCGGCCTCGAATGACGAAAAATAACGGTCTCCTCCTGGAGCTCACAGCCAACTTGGCAAAAAGTTTCTAAGTGCCCACGGCCCTGCCGAGCTTTGGCGTCCGCCCAGCGCCGGTTCCGCAGTCGGCCTCGAATGACGAAAAATAACGGTCTCCTCCTGGAGCTCACAGCCAACTTGGCAAAAAGTTTCTAAGTGCCCACGGCCCTGCCGAGCTTTGGCGTCCGCCCAGCGCCGGTTCCGCAGTCGGCCTCGAATGACGAAAAATAACGGTCTCCTCCTGGAGCTCACAGCCAACTTGGCAAAAAGTTTCTAAGTGCCCACGGCCCTGCCGAGCTTTGACGTCCGCCCAGCGCCGGTTCCGCAGTCGGCCTCGAATGACGAAAAATAACGGTCTCCTCCTGGAGCTCACAGCCAACTTGGCAAAAAGTTTCTAAGTGCCCACGGCCCTGCCGAGCTTTGGCGTCCGCCCAGCGCCGGTTCCGCAGTCGGCCTCGAATGACGAAAAATAACGGTCTCCTCCTGGAGCTCACAGCCAACTTGGCAAAAAGTTTCTAAGTGCCCACGGCCCTGCCGAGCTTTGGCGTCCGCCCAGCGCCGGTTCCGCAGTCGGCCTCGAATGACGAAAAATAACGGTCTCCTCCTGGAGCTCACAGCCAACTTGGCAAAAAGTTTCTAAGTGCCCACGGCCCTGCCGAGCTTTGGCGTCCGCCCAGCGCCGGTTCCGCAGTCGGCCTCGAATGACGAAAAATAACGGTCTCCTCCTGGAGCTCACAGCCAACTTGGCAAAAAGTTTCTAAGTGCCCACGGCCCTGCCGAGCTTTGGCGTCCGCCCAGCGCCGGTTCCGCAGTCGGCCTCGAATGACGAAAAATAACGGTCTCCTCCTGGAGCTCACAGCCAACTTGGCAAAAAGTTTCTAAGTGCCCACGGCCCTGCCGAGCTTTGGCGTCCGCCCAGCGCCGGTTCCGCAGTCGGCCTCGAATGACGAAAAATAACGGTCTCCTCCTGGAGCTCACAGCCAACTTGGCAAAAAGTTTCTAAGTGCCCACGGCCCTGCCGAGCTTTGGCGTCCGCCCAGCGCCGGTTCCGCAGTCGGCCTCGAATGACGAAAAATAACGGTCTCCTCCTGGAGCTCACAGCCAACTTGGCAAAAAGTTTCTAAGTGCCCACGGCCCTGCCGAGCTTTGGCGTCCGCCCAGCGCCGGTTCCGCAGTCGGCCTCGAATGACGAAAAATAACGGTCTCCTCCTGGAGCTCACAGCCAACTTGGCAAAAAGTTTCTAAGTGCCCACGGCCCTGCCGAGCTTTGACGTCCGCCCAGCGCCGGTTCCGCAGTCGGCCTCGAATGACGAAAAATAACGGTCTCCTCCTGGAGCTCACAGCCAACTTGGCAAAAAGTTTCTAAGTGCCCACGGCCCTGCCGAGCTTTGGCGTCCGCCCAGCGCCGGTTCCGCAGTCGGCCTCGAATGACGAAAAATAACGGTCTCCTCCTGGAGCTCACAGCCAACTTGGCAAAAAGTTTCTAAGTGCCCACGGCCCTGCCGAGCTTTGGCGTCCGCCCAGCGCCGGTTCCGCAGTCGGCCTCGAATGACGAAAAATAACGGTCTCCTCCTGGAGCTCACAGCCAACTTGGCAAAAAGTTTCTAAGTGCCCACGGCCCTGCCGAGCTTTGGCGTCCGCCCAGCGCCGGTTCCGCAGTCGGCCTCGAATGACGAAAAATAACGGTCTCCTCCTGGAGCTCACAGCCAACTTGGCAAAAAGTTTCTAAGTGCCCACGGCCCTGCCGAGCTTTGGCGTCCGCCCAGCGCCGGTTCCGCAGTCGGCCTCGAATGACGAAAAATAACGGTCTCCTCCTGGAGCTCACAGCCAACTTGGCAAAAAGTTTCTAAGTGCCCACGGCCCTGCCGAGCTTTGGCGTCCGCCCAGCGCCGGTTCCGCAGTCGGCCTCGAATGACGAAAAATAACGGTCTCCTCCTGGAGCTCACAGCCAACTTGGCAAAAAGTTTCTAAGTGTCACATCTCTGAAAAAACGGCTAAGTGTCGACTTTCGAAAAAACGGCAAAGTGTCACATCTCTGAAAAAACGGCTAAGTGTCGACTTTCGAAAAAACGGCTAAGTGTCAACTTTCGAAAAAACGGCTAAGTGTCGCCTCTCTGAAAAAACGGCAAAGTGTCAACTTTCGAAAAAACGACAGAGTGTCGCCTCTCTGAAAAAACGACTAAGTGTCGACTCTGAGAAAATGGCAAAGTGCCCACGGCTCTGCGGGCTCGTGCATCCGACCCGCGCCGGTTCCCCAGCCGGCCTGAAATAAGGCAAAACCAGCCTCTCCGCCTGGAGCTCAGAGCCAACTTGGCGAATATTTTCTAAGTGCCCACGGCTCTGCGTGGCTACGGCGTCTGCCCAGCGCCGGTTCCTGGGTCGAACCCCGAGGACGAGGAATGCCGGTCTCCGCCTGGAGGTCCCAGCTTAATCGGCGAAAATTTTCTAAGTGCCCACGGCTCTGCCGGGCTCGTGCATCCGACCCGCGCCGGTTCCCCAGCCGGCCTGAAATAAGGCAAAACCAGGCTCTCCCCCTGGAGCTCAGAGCCAATTGTGGCGAAAAAACGACTAAGTGTCAACTTTCGAAAAAACGACTAAGTGTCAACTTTCCAAAAAAACGGCTAAGTGTCGACTTTCGAAAAAACGGCTAAGTGTCAACTTTCGAAAAAACGACTAAGTGTCGCCTCTGAAAAAACGACTAAGTGTCGCCTCTCTGAAAAAACGACTAAGTGCCCACGGCTCTGCGGGGCTTGTGAGTCCGCCCCGCGCCGGTTCGGCGGTCGGCCTCAAAAAGCGAAAAATCAGCCTCTCTCCCTGGAGCTCACCAAAAATTTGTCGAAATTTTTCTAAGTTCTCCTCGAGGTACCAGGGGGTGAGGTACCCGGGCTAAGGTGCAGTACCTTTTTTGGTCTTCAGGTGCGCCAGAGTACAATGAAATGGTCCCAGTAGTCAGTGTACTCATCGACTTTCCCCCCGTTTTCCAAAGCACCCCGTTTACGAGTATGGAGGAGATGGTGCTGGTCTCCCCACGGCGTCGGACACGCCGTCCTCGACAGCACAAGGTCGGATAGAAGACCTGAAAAGCGCCGTGGCACGCGCTGGAGGTGTCACTGTGGCGAAAAAGTGACTAAGTGTCAACTTTCGAAAAAACGGCTAAGTGTCAACTTTCGAAAAAACGGCTAAGTGTCAACTTTCGAAAAAACGGCTAAGTGTCAACTTTCGAAAAAACGACTAAGTGTCGCCTCTCTGAAAAAACGGCAAAGTGTCAACTTTCGAAAAAACGACTAAGTGTCAACTTTCGAAAAAACGACTAAGTGTCACCTCTCTGAAAAAATGGCAAAGTGTCAACTGCGAATGTGGTGGTGCATGGAAGGAAGTGGAGGACGGCCGCCTCCTTAAACACAGGCCGAAGAGGAGCGTCAGGGCCGGCTCCTTAAACACGGACCGAGTGTCGCCCTTAACACAGACCAAGCGGAGGACGGCCGCCTCCCTAAATACAGGCCGAACCGGAGCGCGAGGGCCGCTCCTTAAACACGGACCGAGTGTCGCCCTTAACACAGACCAAGGGGAGGACGGCCGCCTCCTTAAACACAGGCCGGAGAGGAGCGTCAGGGCCAGGCTCCTCAAACATGGACCGAGTGTCGCCCTTAACACAGACCAAGGGGAGGACGGCCGCCTCCTTAAACACAGGCCGGAGAGGAGCGTCAGGGCCAGGCTCCTCAAACATGGACCGAGTGTCGCCCTTAACACAGACCAAGGGGAGGACGGCCGCCTCCTTAAACACAGGCCGGAGAGGAGCGTCAGGGCCAGGCTCCTCAAACATGGACCGAGTGTCGCCCTTAACACAGACCAAGGGGAGGACGGCCGCCTCCTTAAACACAGGCCGGAGAGGAGCGTCAGGGCCAGGCTCCTCAAACATGGACCGAGTGTCGCCCTTAACACGGACCAAGGGGAGGACGGCCGCCTCCTTAAACACAGGCCGGAGAGGAGCGTCAGGGCCAGGCTCCTCAAACATGGACCGAGTGTCGCCCTTAACACGGACCAAGGGGAGGACGGCCGCCTCCTTAAACACAGGCCGGAGAGGAGCGTCAGGGCCAGGCTCCTCAAACATGGACCGAGTGTCGCCCTTAACACAGACCAAGGGGAGGACGGCCGCCTCCTTAAACACAGGCCGGAGAGGAGCGTCAGGGCCAGGCTCCTCAAACATGGACCGAGTGTCGCCCTTAACACGGACCAAGGGGAGGACGGCCGCCTCCTTAAACACAGGCCGGAGAGGAGCGTCAGGGCCAGGCTCCTCAAACATGGACAGAGTGTCGCCCTTAACACAGACCAAGCGGAGGACGGCCGCCTCCCTAAATACAGGCCGAACCGGAGCGCGAGTGTCGCTCCTTAAACACGGACCGAGTGGAGGACGGCCGCCTCCTTAAACACAGGCCGAACAAAATGACACAAAGTGTCAACTGCGAATGTTGTCCATCCAAGGAAGGAGCGTGATGCCCGGCCGGCTCCTTAAACACAGGCCGAGAGTCGCCCCGGACGGTCCGCCTCGCGGCGCCCGTCTGCTCGGATAAAATGACACAAAGTGTCAACTACGAATGTTGTCCATCCAAGGAGGGAGCGTGATGCCCGGCCGGCTCCGAAAACACAGGCCGAGAGTCGCCCCGGACGGTCCGCCTCGCGGCGCCCGTCTGCTCGGATAAAATGACACAAAGTGTCAACTGCGAATGTTGTCCATCCAAGGAAGGAGCGTGATGCCCGGCCGGCTCCTTAAACACAGGCCGAGAGTCGCCCCGGACGGTCCGCCTCGCGGCGCCCGCCCGCTCGGATAAAATGACACAAAGTGTCAACTACGAATGTTGTCCATCCAAGGAAGGAGCGTGATGCCCGGCCGGCTCCTTAAACACAGGCCGAGAGTCGCCCCGGACGGTCGCCTCGCGGCGCCCGTCTGCTCGGATAAAATGACACAAAGTGTCAACTACGAATGTTGTCCATCCAAGGAGGGAGCGTGATGCCCGGCCGGCTCCGAAAACACAGGCCGAGAGTCGCCCCGGACGGTCCGCCTCGCGGCGCCCGTCTGCTCGGATAAAATGACACAAAGTGTCAACTGCGAATGTTGTCCATCCAAGGAAGGAGCGTGATGCCCGGCCGGCTCCTTAAACACAGGCCGAGAGTCGCCCCGGACGGTCCGCCTCGCGGCGCCCGCCCGCTCGGATAAAATGACACAAAGTGTCAACTACGAATGTTGTCCATCCAAGGAAGGAGCGTGATGCCCGGCCGGCTCCTTAAACACAGGCCGAGAGTCGCCCCGGACGGTCGCCTCGCGGCGCCCGTCTGCTCGGATAAAATGACACAAAGTGTCAACTACGAATGTTGTCCATCCAAGGAGGGAGCGTGATGCCCGGCCGGCTCCGAAAACACAGGCCGAGAGTCGCCCCGGACGGTCCGCCTCGCGGCGCCCGTCTGCTCGGATAAAATGACACAAAGTGTCAACTACGAATGTTGTCCATCCAAGGAGGGAGCGTGAGGCCCGGCCGGCTCCGAAAACACAGGCCGAGAGTCGCCCCGGACGGTCCGCCTCTCGAGGCGCCCGCCCGCTCGGATAAAATGACACAAAGTGTCAACTACGAATGTTGTCCATCCAAGGAGGGAGCGTGATGCCCGGCCGGCTCCGAAAACACAGGCCGAGATTCGACCCCGGACGGGCCGTCTTCTCCCGGCGCCCGCCCGCGTACGCCCCCCATCCCCGGTCGCCCGTCTGCTCCCGGCGGGCCTCCGAGTACCCCCTCACCCAACTGACCGACTGGCACTCATGACCCGCCTTGGTAGGGCCTCCATCGGCCTCGGCTCGTCCGACGTCGGGTGGACGGTTCCTACCCACTGCGGGTCGC
>NW_028232402.1:0-38296 GCF_054491065.1 Syngnathus leptorhynchus | reverse complement strand
TTCGGCAATAAAATTTAAAACGCGTGTAAAACATAAACCAAACGATGAAATTGGTTATTTCTTCATGTATAATGATCAACTCGAGTCGAGCTCCAGGGAGAGAGGCTGATTTTTCGCTTTTTGAGGCCGACCGACGAACCGGCGCGGGGCGGACTCAAAAGCCCGCAGAGCCGTAGGCACTTAGAAAAGTTTCGCCTTTGGCTGTGAGCTCCAGGGGGAGAGGCTGGTTTTGCGTTATTTTAGGCCGGCTGGAGAACCGGCGCGGGTCGGACGCACAATCCCCGCAGAGCCGTGGGCACTTAGAAAATTTTTGCCAAATTGGCTCTGAGCGCCTGGTACCTAATATGGAAGTATAGAGGCCGACTTTCGGGCAAGATCACGCCGCGTTAGGCTTCCAGGACCCCGGCTAAGCAATTTTACCGGGCCGCCCGGTTCTTTTTTTGAACCAGCCCGGTTCTTTTTACACTTCCAGCTGGAGCTCAGCAGCGGCTTTTTGCGCAAGATCACGCCGGGTTAGGCTTCCAGGACCTCGGCTAAGCAATTCTACCGGGCCGCCCGGTTCTTTTTTTGAACCAGCCCGGTTCTTTTTACACTTCCAGCTGGAGCTCACGAGCGGCTTTTTGGAAAAGATCACGCCGTGTTAGGCTTCCAGAGCCTCGGCTAAGCAATTTTACCGGCCCGCCCGGTTCTTTTTTTTAACCAGCCCGGTTCTTTTTACACTTCCAGCTGGAGCTCAGCAGCGGGTTTTTGGACAAGATCACGCCGTGTTAGGCTTCCAGAGCCCCGGCTAAGCAATTTTACAGGGTAGCCCGGTTCTTTTTTTTAACCAGCCCGGTTTTTTTTACACTTCCAGCTGGAGCTCAGCAGCGGCTTTTTGCACAGTATCACGCCGGGTTAGGCTTCCAGAGCCCCGGCTAAGCAATTTTACCGGGCCGCCCGGTTCTTTTTTTTAACCAGCCCGGTTCTTTTTACACTTCCAGCTGGAGCTCAGCAGCGGCTTTTTGGACAAGATCACGCCGTGTTAGGCTTCGAGAGCCCCGGCTAAGCAATTTTACCGGGTCGCCCGGTTCTTTTTTTTAACCAGCCCGGTTCTTTTTACACTTCCAGCTGGAGCTCAGCAGCGGCTTTTTGGACAAGATCACGCCGTGTTAGGCTTCCAGAGCCCCGGCTAAGCAATTTTACCGGGTCGCCCGGTTCTTTTTTTAACCAGCCCGGTTCTTTTTACACTTCCAGCTGGAGCTCAGCATCGTGTAAAACATAAACCAAACGATGAAATTGGTTATTTCTTCATGTATAATGATCAACTCGATACTCCCTAGCCCCCAACAGCCTTTTTTTTTCATAACACTTTAACCAGAGTGACGGGAGAGCGGCATTTCAGAAAACGTGCTTATCTCGGCGAGAAAAAGCGATTTCGGCAATAAAATTTAAAACGCGTGTAAAACATAAACCAAACGATGAAATTGGTTATTTCTTCATGTATAATGATCAACTCGATACTCCCTAGCCCCCAACAGCCTTTTTTTTCATAACACTTTAACCAGAGTGACGGGAGAGCGGCATTTCAGAAAACGTGCTTATCTCGGCGAGAAAAAGCGATTTCGGCAATAAAATTTAAAACGCGTGTAAAACATAAACCAAACGATGAAATTGGTTATTTCTTCATGTATAATGATCAACTCGATACTCCCTAGCCCCCAACAGCCTTTTTTTTCATAACACTTTAACCAGAGTGACGGGAGAGCGGCATTTCAGAAAACGTGCTTATCTCGGCGAGAAAAAGCGATTTCGGCAATAAAATTTAAAACGCGTGTAAAACATAAACCAAACGATGAAATTGGTTATTTCTTCATGTATAAGGATCAACTCGAGTCGAGCTCCAGGGAGAGAGGCTGATTTTTCGCTTTTTGAGGCCGACCGACGAACCGGCGCGGGGCGGACTCAAAAGCCCGCAGAGCCGTAGGCACTTAGAAAAGTTTCGCCTTTGGCTGTGAGCTCCAGGGGGAGAGGCTGGTTTTGCGTTATTTTAGGCCGGCTGGAGAACCGGCGCGGGTCGGACGCACAATCCCCGCAGAGCCGTGGGCACTTAGAAAATTTTTGCCAAGTTGGCTCTGAGCGCCTGGTACCTAATATGGAAGTATAGAGGCCGACTTTCGGGCAAGATCACGCCGCGTTAGGCTTCCAGGACCCCGGCTAAGCAATTTTACCGGGCCGCCCGGTTCTTTTTTTGAACCAGCCCGGTTCTTTTTACACTTCCAGCTGGAGCTCAGCAGCGGCTTTTTGCGCAAGATCACGCCGGGTTAGGCTTCCAGGACCTCGGCTAAGCAATTCTACCGGGCCGCCCGGTTCTTTTTTTGAACCAGCCCGGTTCTTTTTACACTTCCAGCTGGAGCTCACGAGCGGCTTTTTGGACAAGATCACGCCGTGTTAGGCTTCCAGAGCCTCGGCTAAGCAATTTTACCGGCCCGCCCGGTTCTTTTTTTTAACCAGCCCGGTTCTTTTTACACTTCCAGCTGGAGCTCAGCAGCGGGTTTTTGGACAAGATCACGCCGTGTTAGGCTTCCAGAGCCCCGGCTAAGCCATTTTACAGGGTAGCCCGGTTCTTTTTTTTAACCAGCCCGGTTTTTTTTACACTTCCAGCTGGAGCTCAGCAGCGGCTTTTTGCACAGTATCACGCCGGGTTAGGCTTCCAGAGCCCCGGCTAAGCAATTTTACCGGGCCGCCCGGTTCTTTTTTTTAACCAGCCCGGTTCTTTTTACACTTCCAGCTGGAGCTCAGCAGCGGCTTTTTGGACAAGATCACGCCGTGTTAGGCTTCCAGAGCCCCGGCTAAGCAATTTTACCGGGTCGCCCGGTTCTTTTTTTTAACCAGCCCGGTTCTTTTTACACTTCCAGCTGGAGCTCAGCAGCGGCTTTTTGGACAAGATCACGACGTGTTAGGCTTCCAGAGCCCCGGCTAAGCAATTTTACCGGGTCGCCCGGTTCTTTTTTTAACCAGCCCGGTTCTTTTTACACTTCCAGCTGGAGCTCAGCATCGTGTAAAACATAAACCAAACGATGAAATTGGTTATTTCTTCATGTATAATGATCAACTCGATACTCCCTAGCCCCCAACAGACTTTTTTTCATAACACTTTAACCAGAGTGACGGGAGAGCGGCATTTCAGAAAACGTGCTTATCTCGGCGAGAAAAAGCGATTTCGGCAATAAAATTTAAAACGCGTGTAAAACATAAATCAAACGATGAAATTGGTTATTTCTTCATGTATAATGATCAACTCGATACTCCCTAGCCCCCAACAGCCTTTTTTTTCATAACACTTTAACCAGAGTGACGGGAGAGCGGCATTTCAGAAAACGTGCTTATCTCGGCGAGAAAAAGAGATTTCGGCAATAAAATTTAAAACGCGTGTAAAACATAAACCAAACGATGAAATTGGTTATTTCTTCATGTATAATGATCAACTCGATACTCCCTAGCCCCCAACAGCCTTTTTTTTCATAACACTTTAACCAGAGTGACGGGAGAGCGGCATTTCAGAAAACGTGCTTATCTCGGCGAGAAAAAGCGATTTCGGCAATAAAATTTAAAACGCGTGTAAAACATAAACCAAACGATGAAATTGGTTATTTCTTCATGTATAATGATCAACTCGAGTCGAGCTCCAGGGAGAGAGGCTGATTTTTCGCTTTTTGAGGCCGACCGACGAACCGGCGCGGGGCGGACTCAAAAGCCCGCAGAGCCGTAGGCACTTAGAAAAGTTTCGCCTTTGGCTGTGAGCTCCAGGGGGAGAGGCTGGTTTTGCGTTATTTTAGGCCGGCTGGAGAACCGGCGCGGGTCGGACGCACAATCCCCGCAGAGCCGTGGGCACTTAGAAAATTTTTGCCAAGTTGGCTCTGAGCGCCTGGTACCTAATATGGAAGTATAGAGGCCGACTTTCGGGCAAGATCACGCCGCGTTAGGCTTCCAGGACCCCGGCTAAGCAATTTTACCGGGCCGCCCGGTTCTTTTTTTGAACCAGCCCGGTTCTTTTTACACTTCCAGCTGGAGCTCAGCAGCGGCTTTTTGCGCAAGATCACGCCGGGTTAGGCTTCCAGGACCTCGGCTAAGCAATTCTACCGGGCCGCCCGGTTCTTTTTTTGAACCAGCCCGGTTCTTTTTACACTTCCAGCTGGAGCTCACGAGCGGCTTTTTGGACAAGATCACGCCGTGTTAGGCTTCCAGAGCCCCGGCTAAGCAATTTTACCGGCCCGCCCGGTTCTTTTTTTTAACCAGCCCGGTTCTTTTTACACTTCCAGCTGGAGCTCAGCAGCGGGTTTTTGGACAAGATCACGCCGTGTTAGGCTTCCAGAGCCCCGGCTAAGCAATTTTACAGGGTCGCCCGGTTCTTTTTTTTAACCAACCCGGTTTTTTTTACACTTCCAGCTGGAGCTCAGCAGCGGCTTTTTGCACAGTATCACGCCGGGTTAGGCTTCCAGAGCCCCGGCTAAGCAATTTTACCGGGCCGCCCGGTTCTTTTTTTTAACCAGCCCGGTTCTTTTTACACTTCCGGCTGGAGCTCAGCAGCGGCTTTTTGGACAAGATCACGCCGTGTTAGGCTTCCAGAGCCCCGGCTAAGCAATTTTACCGGGTCGCCCGGTTCTTTTTTTTAACCAGCCCGGTTCTTTTTACACTTCCAGCTGGAGCTCAGCAGCGGCTTTTTGGACAAGATCACGCCGTGTTAGGCTTCCAGAGCCCCGGCTAAGCAATTTTACCGGGTCGCCCGGTTCTTTTTTTAACCAGCCCGGTTCTTTTTACACTTCCAGCTGGAGCTCAGCATCGTGTAAAACATAAACCAAACGATGAAATTGGTTATTTCTTCATGTATAATGATCAACTCGATACTCCCTAGCCCCCAACAGACTTTTTTTTCATAACACTTTAACCAGAGTGACGGGAGAGCGGCATTTCAGAAAACGTGCTTATCTCGGCGAGAAAAAGCGATTTCGGCAATAAAATTTAAAACGCGTGTAAAACATAAACCAAACGAGGAAATTGGTTATTTCTTCATGTATAATGATCAACTCGATACTCCCTAGCCCCCAACAGCCTTTTTTTTCATAACACTTTAACCAGAGTGACGGGAGAGCGGCATTTCAGAAAACGTGCTTATCTCGGCGAGAAAAAGCGATTTCGGCAATAAAATTTAAAACGCGTGTAAAACATAAACCAAACGATGAAATTGGTTATTTCTTCATGTATAATGATCAACTCGATACTCCCTAGCCCCCAACAGCCTTTTTTTTCATAACACTTTAACCAGAGTGACGGGAGAGCGGCATTTCAGAAAACGTGCTTATCTCGGCGAGAAAAAGCGATTTCGGCAATAAAATTTAAAACGCGTGTAAAACATAAACCAAACGATGAAATTGGTTATTTCTTCATGTATAATGATCAACTCGATACTCCCTAGCCCCCAACAGCCTTTTTTTTCATAACACTTTAACCAGAGTGACGGGAGAGCGGCATTTCAGAAAACGTGCTTATCTCGGCGAGAAAAAGCGATTTCGGCAATAAAATTTAAAACGCGTGTAAAACATAAACCAAACGATGAAATTGCTTATTTCTTCATGTATAATGATCAACTCGATACTCCCTAGCCCCCAACAGCCTTTTTTTTCATAACACTTTAACCAGAGTGACGGGAGAGCGGCATTTCAGAAAACGTGCTTATCTCGGCGAGAATAAGCGATTTCGGCAATAAAATTTAAAACGCGTGTAAAACATAAACCAAACGATGAAATTGGTTATTTCTTCATGTATAATGATCAACTCGATACTCCCTAGCCCCCAACAGCCTTTTTTTTCATAACACTTTAACCAGAGTGACGGGAGAGCGGCATTTCAGAAAACGTGCTTATCTCGGCGAGAAAAAGCGATTTCGGCAATAAAATTTAAAACGCGTGTAAAACATAAACCAAACGATGAAATTGGTTATTTCTTCATGTATAATGATCAACTCGATACTCCCTAGCCCCCAACAGCCTTTTTTTTCATAACACTTTAACCAGAGTGACGGGAGAGCGGCATTTCAGAAAACGTGCTTATCTCGGCGAGAAAAAGCGATTTCGGCAATAAAATTTAAAACGCGTGTAAAACATAAACCAAACGATGAAATTGGTTATTTCTTCATGTATAATGATCAACTCGATACTCCCTAGCCCCCAACAGCCTTTTTTTTCATAACACTTTAACCAGAGTGACGGGAGAGCGGCATTTCAGAAAACGTGCTTATCTCGGCGAGAAAAAGCGATTTCGGCAATAAAATTTAAAACGCGTGTAAAACATAAACCAAACGATGAAATTGGTTATTTCTTCATGTATAATGATCAACTCGATACTCCCTAGCCCCCAACAGCCTTTTTTTTCATAACACTTTAACCAGAGTGACGGGAGAGCGGCATTTCAGAAAACGTGCTTATCTCGGCGAGAAAAAGCGATTTCGGCAATAAAATTTAAAACGCGTGTAAAACATAAACCAAACGATGAAATTGGTTATTTCTTCATGTATAATGATCAACTCGATACTCCCTAGCCCCCAACAGCCTTTTTTTTCATAACACTTTAACCAGAGTGACGGGAGAGCGGCATTTCAGAAAACGTGCTTATCTCGGCGAGAAAAAGCGATTTCGGCAATAAAATTTAAAACGCGTGTAAAACATAAACCAAACGATGAAATTGGTTATTTCTTCATGTATAATGATCAACTCGATACTCCCTAGCCCCCAACAGCCTTTTTTTTCATAACACTTTAACCAGAGTGACGGGAGAGCGGCATTTCAGAAAACGTGCTTATCTCGGCGAGAAAAAGCGATTTCGGCAATAAAATTTAAAACGCGTGTAAAACATAAACCAAACGATGAAATTGGTTATTTCTTCATGTATAATGATCAACTCGATACTCCCTAGCCCCCAACAGCCTTTTTTTTTCATAACACTTTAACCAGAGTGACGGGAGAGCGGCATTTCAGAAAACGTGCTTATCTCGGCGAGAAAAAGCGATTTCGGCAATAAAATTTAAAACGCGTGTAAAACATAAACCAAACGATGAAATTGGTTATTTCTTCATGTATAATGATCAACTCGATACTCCCTAGCCCCCAACAGCCTTTTTTTTCATAACACTTTAACCAGAGTGACGGGAGAGCGGCATTTCAGAAAACGTGCTTATCTCGGCGAGAAAAAGCGATTTCGGCAATAAAATTTAAAACGCGTGTAAAACATAAACCAAACGATGAAATTGGTTATTTCTTCATGTATAATGATCAACTCGATACTCCCTAGCCCCCAACAGCCTTTTTTTTCATAACACTTTAACCAGAGTGACGGGAGAGCGGCATTTCAGAAAACGTGCTTATCTCGGCGAGAAAAAGCGATTTCGGCAATAAAATTTAAAACGCGTGTAAAACATAAACCAAACGATGAAATTGGTTATTTCTTCATGTATAATGATCAACTCGATACTCCCTAGCCCCCAACAGCCTTTTTTTTCATAACACTTTAACCAGAGTGACGGGAGAGCGGCATTTCAGAAAACGTGCTTATCTCGGCGAGAAAAAGCGATTTCGGCAATAAAATTTAAAACGCGTGTAAAACATAAACCAAACGATGAAATTGGTTATTTCTTCATGTATAATGATCAACTCGATACTCCCTAGCCCCCAACAGCCTTTTTTTTCATAACACTTTAACCAGAGTGACGGGAGAGCGGCATTTCAGAAAACGTGCTTATCTCGGCGAGAAAAAGCGATTTCGGCAATAAAATTTAAAACGCGTGTAAAACATAAACCAAACGATGAAATTGGTTATTTCTTCATGTATAATGATCAACTCGATACTCCCTAGCCCCCAACAGCCTTTTTTTTCATAACACTTTAACCAGAGTGACGGGAGAGCGGCATTTCAGAAAACGTGCTTATCTCGGCGAGAAAAAGCGATTTCGGCAATAAAATTTAAAACGCGTGTAAAACATAAACCAAACGATGAAATTGGTTATTTCTTCATGTATAATGATCAACTCGATACTCCCTAGCCCCCAACAGCCTTTTTTTTCATAACACTTTAACCAGAGTGACGGGAGAGCGGCATTTCAGAAAACGTGCTTATCTCGGCGAGAAAAAGCGATTTCGGCAATAAAATTTAAAACGCGTGTAAAACATAAACCAAACGATGAAATTGGTTATTTCTTCATGTATAATGATCAACTCGATACTCCCTAGCCCCCAACAGCCTTTTTTTTCATAACACTTTAACCAGAGTGACGGGAGAGCGGCATTTCAGAAAACGTGCTTATCTCGGCGAGAAAAAGCGATTTCGGCAATAAAATTTAAAACGCGTGTAAAACATAAACCAAACGATGAAATTGGTTATTTCTTCATGTATAATGATCAACTCGATACTCCCTAGCCCCCAACAGCCTTTTTTTTCATAACACTTTAACCAGAGTGACGGGAGAGCGGCATTTCAGAAAACGTGCTTATCTCGGCGAGAAAAAGCGATTTCGGCAATAAAATTTAAAACGCGTGTAAAACATAAACCAAACGATGAAATTGGTTATTTCTTCATGTATAATGATCAACTCGATACTCCCTAGCCCCCAACAGCCTTTTTTTTCATAACACTTTAACCAGAGTGACGGGAGAGCGGCATTTCAGAAAACGTGCTTATCTCGGCGAGAAAAAGCGATTTCGGCAATAAAATTTAAAACGCGTGTAAAACATAAACCAAACGATGAAATTGGTTATTTCTTCATGTATAATGATCAACTCGATACTCCCTAGCCCCCAACAGCCTTTTTTTTCATAACACTTTAACCAGAGTGACGGGAGAGCGGCATTTCAGAAAACGTGCTTATCTCGGCGAGAAAAAGCGATTTCGGCAATAAAATTTAAAACGCGTGTAAAACATAAACCAAACGATGAAATTGGTTATTTCTTCATGTATAATGATCAACTCGATACTCCCTAGCCCCCAACAGCCTTTTTTTTCATAACACTTTAACCAGAGTGACGGGAGAGCGGCATTTCAGAAAACGTGCTTATCTCGGCGAGAAAAAGCGATTTCGGCAATAAAATTTAAAACGCGTGTAAAACATAAACCAAACGATGAAATTGGTTATTTCTTCATGTATAATGATCAACTCGATACTCCCTAGCCCCCAACAGCCTTTTTTTTCATAACACTTTAACCAGAGTGACGGGAGAGCGGCATTTCAGAAAACGTGCTTATCTCGGCGAGAAAAAGCGATTTCGGCAATAAAATTTAAAACGCGTGTAAAACATAAACCAAACGATGAAATTGGTTATTTCTTCATGTATAATGATCAACTCGATACTCCCTAGCCCCCAACAGCCTTTTTTTTCATAACACTTTAACCAGAGTGACGGGAGAGCGGCATTTCAGAAAACGTGCTTATCTCGGCGAGAAAAAGCGATTTCGGCAATAAAATTTAAAACGCGTGTAAAACATAAACCAAACGATGAAATTGGTTATTTCTTCATGTATAATGATCAACTCGATACTCCCTAGCCCCCAACAGCCTTTTTTTTCATAACACTTTAACCAGAGTGACGGGAGAGCGGCATTTCAGAAAACGTGCTTATCTCGGCGAGAAAAAGCGATTTCGGCAATAAAATTTAAAACGCGTGTAAAACATAAACCAAACGATGAAATTGGTTATTTCTTCATGTATAATGATCAACTCGATACTCCCTAGCCCCCAACAGCCTTTTTTTTCATAACACTTTAACCAGAGTGACGGGAGAGCGGCATTTCAGAAAACGTGCTTATCTCGGCGAGAAAAAGCGATTTCGGCAATAAAATTTAAAACGCGTGTAAAACATAAACCAAACGATGAAATTGGTTATTTCTTCATGTATAATGATCAACTCGATACTCCCTAGCCCCCAACAGCCTTTTTTTTCATAACACTTTAACCAGAGTGACGGGAGAGCGGCATTTCAGAAAACGTGCTTATCTCGGCGAGAAAAAGCGATTTCGGCAATAAAATTTAAAACGCGTGTAAAACATAAACCAAACGATGAAATTGGTTATTTCTTCATGTATAATGATCAACTCGATACTCCCTAGCCCCCAACAGCCTTTTTTTTCATAACACTTTAACCAGAGTGACGGGAGAGCGGCATTTCAGAAAACGTGCTTATCTCGGCGAGAAAAAGCGATTTCGGCAATAAAATTTAAAACGCGTGTAAAACATAAACCAAACGATGAAATTGGTTATTTCTTCATGTATAATGATCAACTCGATACTCCCTAGCCCCCAACAGCCTTTTTTTTCATAACACTTTAACCAGAGTGACGGGAGAGCGGCATTTCAGAAAACGTGCTTATCTCGGCGAGAAAAAGCGATTTCGGCAATAAAATTTAAAACGCGTGTAAAACATAAACCAAACGATGAAATTGGTTATTTCTTCATGTATAATGATCAACTCGATACTCCCTAGCCCCCAACAGCCTTTTTTTTCATAACACTTTAACCAGAGTGACGGGAGAGCGGCATTTCAGAAAACGTGCTTATCTCGGCGAGAAAAAGCGATTTCGGCAATAAAATTTAAAACGCGTGTAAAACATAAACCAAACGATGAAATTGGTTATTTCTTCATGTATAATGATCAACTCGATACTCCCTAGCCCCCAACAGCCTTTTTTTTCATAACACTTTAACCAGAGTGACGGGAGAGCGGCATTTCAGAAAACGTGCTTATCTCGGCGAGAAAAAGCGATTTCGGCAATAAAATTTAAAACGCGTGTAAAACATAAACCAAACGATGAAATTGGTTATTTCTTCATGTATAATGATCAACTCGATACTCCCTAGCCCCCAACAGCCTTTTTTTTCATAACACTTTAACCAGAGTGACGGGAGAGCGGCATTTCAGAAAACGTGCTTATCTCGGCGAGAAAAAGCGATTTCGGCAATAAAATTTAAAACGCGTGTAAAACATAAACCAAACGATGAAATTGGTTATTTCTTCATGTATAATGATCAACTCGATACTCCCTAGCCCCCAACAGCCTTTTTTTTCATAACACTTTAACCAGAGTGACGGGAGAGCGGCATTTCAGAAAACGTGCTTATCTCGGCGAGAAAAAGCGATTTCGGCAATAAAATTTAAAACGCGTGTAAAACATAAACCAAACGATGAAATTGGTTATTTCTTCATGTATAATGATCAACTCGATACTCCCTAGCCCCCAACAGCCTTTTTTTTCATAACACTTTAACCAGAGTGACGGGAGAGCGGCATTTCAGAAAACGTGCTTATCTCGGCGAGAAAAAGCGATTTCGGCAATAAAATTTAAAACGCGTGTAAAACATAAACCAAACGATGAAATTGGTTATTTCTTCATGTATAATGATCAACTCGATACTCCCTAGCCCCCAACAGCCTTTTTTTTCATAACACTTTAACCAGAGTGACGGGAGAGCGGCATTTCAGAAAACGTGCTTATCTCGGCGAGAAAAAGCGATTTCGGCAATAAAATTTAAAACGCGTGTAAAACATAAACCAAACGATGAAATTGGTTATTTCTTCATGTATAATGATCAACTCGATACTCCCTAGCCCCCAACAGCCTTTTTTTTCATAACACTTTAACCAGAGTGACGGGAGAGCGGCATTTCAGAAAACGTGCTTATCTCGGCGAGAAAAAGCGATTTCGGCAATAAAATTTAAAACGCGTGTAAAACATAAACCAAACGATGAAATTGGTTATTTCTTCATGTATAATGATCAACTCGATACTCCCTAGCCCCCAACAGCCTTTTTTTTCATAACACTTTAACCAGAGTGACGGGAGAGCGGCATTTCAGAAAACGTGCTTATCTCGGCGAGAAAAAGCGATTTCGGCAATAAAATTTAAAACGCGTGTAAAACATAAACCAAACGATGAAATTGGTTATTTCTTCATGTATAATGATCAACTCGATACTCCCTAGCCCCCAACAGCCTTTTTTTTCATAACACTTTAACCAGAGTGACGGGAGAGCGGCATTTCAGAAAACGTGCTTATCTCGGCGAGAAAAAGCGATTTCGGCAATAAAATTTAAAACGCGTGTAAAACATAAACCAAACGATGAAATTGGTTATTTCTTCATGTATAATGATCAACTCGATACTCCCTAGCCCCCAACAGCCTTTTTTTTCATAACACTTTAACCAGAGTGACGGGAGAGCGGCATTTCAGAAAACGTGCTTATCTCGGCGAGAAAAAGCGATTTCGGCAATAAAATTTAAAACGCGTGTAAAACATAAACCAAACGATGAAATTGGTTATTTCTTCATGTATAATGATCAACTCGATACTCCCTAGCCCCCAACAGCCTTTTTTTTCATAACACTTTAACCAGAGTGACGGGAGAGCGGCATTTCAGAAAACGTGCTTATCTCGGCGAGAAAAAGCGATTTCGGCAATAAAATTTAAAACGCGTGTAAAACATAAACCAAACGATGAAATTGGTTATTTCTTCATGTATAATGATCAACTCGATACTCCCTAGCCCCCAACAGCCTTTTTTTTCATAACACTTTAACCAGAGTGACGGGAGAGCGGCATTTCAGAAAACGTGCTTATCTCGGCGAGAAAAAGCGATTTCGGCAATAAAATTTAAAACGCGTGTAAAACATAAACCAAACGATGAAATTGGTTATTTCTTCATGTATAATGATCAACTCGATACTCCCTAGCCCCCAACAGCCTTTTTTTTCATAACACTTTAACCAGAGTGACGGGAGAGCGGCATTTCAGAAAACGTGCTTATCTCGGCGAGAAAAAGCGATTTCGGCAATAAAATTTAAAACGCGTGTAAAACATAAACCAAACGATGAAATTGGTTATTTCTTCATGTATAATGATCAACTCGATACTCCCTAGCCCCCAACAGCCTTTTTTTTCATAACACTTTAACCAGAGTGACGGGAGAGCGGCATTTCAGAAAACGTGCTTATCTCGGCGAGAAAAAGCGATTTCGGCAATAAAATTTAAAACGCGTGTAAAACATAAACCAAACGATGAAATTGGTTATTTCTTCATGTATAATGATCAACTCGATACTCCCTAGCCCCCAACAGCCTTTTTTTTCATAACACTTTAACCAGAGTGACGGGAGAGCGGCATTTCAGAAAACGTGCTTATCTCGGCGAGAAAAAGCGATTTCGGCAATAAAATTTAAAACGCGTGTAAAACATAAACCAAACGATGAAATTGGTTATTTCTTCATGTATAATGATCAACTCGATACTCCCTAGCCCCCAACAGCCTTTTTTTTCATAACACTTTAACCAGAGTGACGGGAGAGCGGCATTTCAGAAAACGTGCTTATCTCGGCGAGAAAAAGCGATTTCGGCAATAAAATTTAAAACGCGTGTAAAACATAAACCAAACGATGAAATTGGTTATTTCTTCATGTATAATGATCAACTCGATACTCCCTAGCCCCCAACAGCCTTTTTTTTCATAACACTTTAACCAGAGTGACGGGAGAGCGGCATTTCAGAAAACGTGCTTATCTCGGCGAGAAAAAGCGATTTCGGCAATAAAATTTAAAACGCGTGTAAAACATAAACCAAACGATGAAATTGGTTATTTCTTCATGTATAATGATCAACTCGATACTCCCTAGCCCCCAACAGCCTTTTTTTTCATAACACTTTAACCAGAGTGACGGGAGAGCGGCATTTCAGAAAACGTGCTTATCTCGGCGAGAAAAAGCGATTTCGGCAATAAAATTTAAAACGCGTGTAAAACATAAACCAAACGATGAAATTGGTTATTTCTTCATGTATAATGATCAACTCGATACTCCCTAGCCCCCAACAGCCTTTTTTTTCATAACACTTTAACCAGAGTGACGGGAGAGCGGCATTTCAGAAAACGTGCTTATCTCGGCGAGAAAAAGCGATTTCGGCAATAAAATTTAAAACGCGTGTAAAACATAAACCAAACGATGAAATTGGTTATTTCTTCATGTATAATGATCAACTCGATACTCCCTAGCCCCCAACAGCCTTTTTTTTCATAACACTTTAACCAGAGTGACGGGAGAGCGGCATTTCAGAAAACGTGCTTATCTCGGCGAGAAAAAGCGATTTCGGCAATAAAATTTAAAACGCGTGTAAAACATAAACCAAACGATGAAATTGGTTATTTCTTCATGTATAATGATCAACTCGATACTCCCTAGCCCCCAACAGCCTTTTTTTTCATAACACTTTAACCAGAGTGACGGGAGAGCGGCATTTCAGAAAACGTGCTTATCTCGGCGAGAAAAAGCGATTTCGGCAATAAAATTTAAAACGCGTGTAAAACATAAACCAAACGATGAAATTGGTTATTTCTTCATGTATAATGATCAACTCGATACTCCCTAGCCCCCAACAGCCTTTTTTTTCATAACACTTTAACCAGAGTGACGGGAGAGCGGCATTTCAGAAAACGTGCTTATCTCGGCGAGAAAAAGCGATTTCGGCAATAAAATTTAAAACGCGTGTAAAACATAAACCAAACGATGAAATTGGTTATTTCTTCATGTATAATGATCAACTCGATACTCCCTAGCCCCCAACAGCCTTTTTTTTCATAACACTTTAACCAGAGTGACGGGAGAGCGGCATTTCAGAAAACGTGCTTATCTCGGCGAGAAAAAGCGATTTCGGCAATAAAATTTAAAACGCGTGTAAAACATAAACCAAACGATGAAATTGGTTATTTCTTCATGTATAATGATCAACTCGATACTCCCTAGCCCCCAACAGCCTTTTTTTTCATAACACTTTAACCAGAGTGACGGGAGAGCGGCATTTCAGAAAACGTGCTTATCTCGGCGAGAAAAAGCGATTTCGGCAATAAAATTTAAAACGCGTGTAAAACATAAACCAAACGATGAAATTGGTTATTTCTTCATGTATAATGATCAACTCGATACTCCCTAGCCCCCAACAGCCTTTTTTTTCATAACACTTTAACCAGAGTGACGGGAGAGCGGCATTTCAGAAAACGTGCTTATCTCGGCGAGAAAAAGCGATTTCGGCAATAAAATTTAAAACGCGTGTAAAACATAAACCAAACGATGAAATTGGTTATTTCTTCATGTATAATGATCAACTCGATACTCCCTAGCCCCCAACAGCCTTTTTTTTCATAACACTTTAACCAGAGTGACGGGAGAGCGGCATTTCAGAAAACGTGCTTATCTCGGCGAGAAAAAGCGATTTCGGCAATAAAATTTAAAACGCGTGTAAAACATAAACCAAACGATGAAATTGGTTATTTCTTCATGTATAATGATCAACTCGATACTCCCTAGCCCCCAACAGCCTTTTTTTTCATAACACTTTAACCAGAGTGACGGGAGAGCGGCATTTCAGAAAACGTGCTTATCTCGGCGAGAAAAAGCGATTTCGGCAATAAAATTTAAAACGCGTGTAAAACATAAACCAAACGATGAAATTGGTTATTTCTTCATGTATAATGATCAACTCGATACTCCCTAGCCCCCAACAGCCTTTTTTTTCATAACACTTTAACCAGAGTGACGGGAGAGCGGCATTTCAGAAAACGTGCTTATCTCGGCGAGAAAAAGCGATTTCGGCAATAAAATTTAAAACGCGTGTAAAACATAAACCAAACGATGAAATTGGTTATTTCTTCATGTATAATGATCAACTCGATACTCCCTAGCCCCCAACAGCCTTTTTTTTCATAACACTTTAACCAGAGTGACGGGAGAGCGGCATTTCAGAAAACGTGCTTATCTCGGCGAGAAAAAGCGATTTCGGCAATAAAATTTAAAACGCGTGTAAAACATAAACCAAACGATGAAATTGGTTATTTCTTCATGTATAATGATCAACTCGATACTCCCTAGCCCCCAACAGCCTTTTTTTTCATAACACTTTAACCAGAGTGACGGGAGAGCGGCATTTCAGAAAACGTGCTTATCTCGGCGAGAAAAAGCGATTTCGGCAATAAAATTTAAAACGCGTGTAAAACATAAACCAAACGATGAAATTGGTTATTTCTTCATGTATAATGATCAACTCGATACTCCCTAGCCCCCAACAGCCTTTTTTTTCATAACACTTTAACCAGAGTGACGGGAGAGCGGCATTTCAGAAAACGTGCTTATCTCGGCGAGAAAAAGCGATTTCGGCAATAAAATTTAAAACGCGTGTAAAACATAAACCAAACGATGAAATTGGTTATTTCTTCATGTATAATGATCAACTCGATACTCCCTAGCCCCCAACAGCCTTTTTTTTCATAACACTTTAACCAGAGTGACGGGAGAGCGGCATTTCAGAAAACGTGCTTATCTCGGCGAGAAAAAGCGATTTCGGCAATAAAATTTAAAACGCGTGTAAAACATAAACCAAACGATGAAATTGGTTATTTCTTCATGTATAATGATCAACTCGATACTCCCTAGCCCCCAACAGCCTTTTTTTTCATAACACTTTAACCAGAGTGACGGGAGAGCGGCATTTCAGAAAACGTGCTTATCTCGGCGAGAAAAAGCGATTTCGGCAATAAAATTTAAAACGCGTGTAAAACATAAACCAAACGATGAAATTGGTTATTTCTTCATGTATAATGATCAACTCGATACTCCCTAGCCCCCAACAGCCTTTTTTTTCATAACACTTTAACCAGAGTGACGGGAGAGCGGCATTTCAGAAAACGTGCTTATCTCGGCGAGAAAAAGCGATTTCGGCAATAAAATTTAAAACGCGTGTAAAACATAAACCAAACGATGAAATTGGTTATTTCTTCATGTATAATGATCAACTCGATACTCCCTAGCCCCCAACAGCCTTTTTTTTCATAACACTTTAACCAGAGTGACGGGAGAGCGGCATTTCAGAAAACGTGCTTATCTCGGCGAGAAAAAGCGATTTCGGCAATAAAATTTAAAACGCGTGTAAAACATAAACCAAACGATGAAATTGGTTATTTCTTCATGTATAATGATCAACTCGATACTCCCTAGCCCCCAACAGCCTTTTTTTTCATAACACTTTAACCAGAGTGACGGGAGAGCGGCATTTCAGAAAACGTGCTTATCTCGGCGAGAAAAAGCGATTTCGGCAATAAAATTTAAAACGCGTGTAAAACATAAACCAAACGATGAAATTGGTTATTTCTTCATGTATAATGATCAACTCGATACTCCCTAGCCCCCAACAGCCTTTTTTTTCATAACACTTTAACCAGAGTGACGGGAGAGCGGCATTTCAGAAAACGTGCTTATCTCGGCGAGAAAAAGCGATTTCGGCAATAAAATTTAAAACGCGTGTAAAACATAAACCAAACGATGAAATTGGTTATTTCTTCATGTATAATGATCAACTCGATACTCCCTAGCCCCCAACAGCCTTTTTTTTCATAACACTTTAACCAGAGTGACGGGAGAGCGGCATTTCAGAAAACGTGCTTATCTCGGCGAGAAAAAGCGATTTCGGCAATAAAATTTAAAACGCGTGTAAAACATAAACCAAACGATGAAATTGGTTATTTCTTCATGTATAATGATCAACTCGATACTCCCTAGCCCCCAACAGCCTTTTTTTTCATAACACTTTAACCAGAGTGACGGGAGAGCGGCATTTCAGAAAACGTGCTTATCTCGGCGAGAAAAAGCGATTTCGGCAATAAAATTTAAAACGCGTGTAAAACATAAACCAAACGATGAAATTGGTTATTTCTTCATGTATAATGATCAACTCGATACTCCCTAGCCCCCAACAGCCTTTTTTTTCATAACACTTTAACCAGAGTGACGGGAGAGCGGCATTTCAGAAAACGTGCTTATCTCGGCGAGAAAAAGCGATTTCGGCAATAAAATTTAAAACGCGTGTAAAACATAAACCAAACGATGAAATTGGTTATTTCTTCATGTATAATGATCAACTCGATACTCCCTAGCCCCCAACAGCCTTTTTTTTCATAACACTTTAACCAGAGTGACGGGAGAGCGGCATTTCAGAAAACGTGCTTATCTCGGCGAGAAAAAGCGATTTCGGCAATAAAATTTAAAACGCGTGTAAAACATAAACCAAACGATGAAATTGGTTATTTCTTCATGTATAATGATCAACTCGATACTCCCTAGCCCCCAACAGCCTTTTTTTTCATAACACTTTAACCAGAGTGACGGGAGAGCGGCATTTCAGAAAACGTGCTTATCTCGGCGAGAAAAAGCGATTTCGGCAATAAAATTTAAAACGCGTGTAAAACATAAACCAAACGATGAAATTGGTTATTTCTTCATGTATAATGATCAACTCGATACTCCCTAGCCCCCAACAGCCTTTTTTTTCATAACACTTTAACCAGAGTGACGGGAGAGCGGCATTTCAGAAAACGTGCTTATCTCGGCGAGAAAAAGCGATTTCGGCAATAAAATTTAAAACGCGTGTAAAACATAAACCAAACGATGAAATTGGTTATTTCTTCATGTATAATGATCAACTCGATACTCCCTAGCCCCCAACAGCCTTTTTTTTCATAACACTTTAACCAGAGTGACGGGAGAGCGGCATTTCAGAAAACGTGCTTATCTCGGCGAGAAAAAGCGATTTCGGCAATAAAATTTAAAACGCGTGTAAAACATAAACCAAACGATGAAATTGGTTATTTCTTCATGTATAATGATCAACTCGATACTCCCTAGCCCCCAACAGCCTTTTTTTTCATAACACTTTAACCAGAGTGACGGGAGAGCGGCATTTCAGAAAACGTGCTTATCTCGGCGAGAAAAAGCGATTTCGGCAATAAAATTTAAAACGCGTGTAAAACATAAACCAAACGATGAAATTGGTTATTTCTTCATGTATAATGATCAACTCGATACTCCCTAGCCCCCAACAGCCTTTTTTTTCATAACACTTTAACCAGAGTGACGGGAGAGCGGCATTTCAGAAAACGTGCTTATCTCGGCGAGAAAAAGCGATTTCGGCAATAAAATTTAAAACGCGTGTAAAACATAAACCAAACGATGAAATTGGTTATTTCTTCATGTATAATGATCAACTCGATACTCCCTAGCCCCCAACAGCCTTTTTTTTCATAACACTTTAACCAGAGTGACGGGAGAGCGGCATTTCAGAAAACGTGCTTATCTCGGCGAGAAAAAGCGATTTCGGCAATAAAATTTAAAACGCGTGTAAAACATAAACCAAACGATGAAATTGGTTATTTCTTCATGTATAATGATCAACTCGATACTCCCTAGCCCCCAACAGCCTTTTTTTTCATAACACTTTAACCAGAGTGACGGGAGAGCGGCATTTCAGAAAACGTGCTTATCTCGGCGAGAAAAAGCGATTTCGGCAATAAAATTTAAAACGCGTGTAAAACATAAACCAAACGATGAAATTGGTTATTTCTTCATGTATAATGATCAACTCGATACTCCCTAGCCCCCAACAGCCTTTTTTTTCATAACACTTTAACCAGAGTGACGGGAGAGCGGCATTTCAGAAAACGTGCTTATCTCGGCGAGAAAAAGCGATTTCGGCAATAAAATTTAAAACGCGTGTAAAACATAAACCAAACGATGAAATTGGTTATTTCTTCATGTATAATGATCAACTCGATACTCCCTAGCCCCCAACAGCCTTTTTTTTCATAACACTTTAACCAGAGTGACGGGAGAGCGGCATTTCAGAAAACGTGCTTATCTCGGCGAGAAAAAGCGATTTCGGCAATAAAATTTAAAACGCGTGTAAAACATAAACCAAACGATGAAATTGGTTATTTCTTCATGTATAATGATCAACTCGATACTCCCTAGCCCCCAACAGCCTTTTTTTTCATAACACTTTAACCAGAGTGACGGGAGAGCGGCATTTCAGAAAACGTGCTTATCTCGGCGAGAAAAAGCGATTTCGGCAATAAAATTTAAAACGCGTGTAAAACATAAACCAAACGATGAAATTGGTTATTTCTTCATGTATAATGATCAACTCGATACTCCCTAGCCCCCAACAGCCTTTTTTTTCATAACACTTTAACCAGAGTGACGGGAGAGCGGCATTTCAGAAAACGTGCTTATCTCGGCGAGAAAAAGCGATTTCGGCAATAAAATTTAAAACGCGTGTAAAACATAAACCAAACGATGAAATTGGTTATTTCTTCATGTATAATGATCAACTCGATACTCCCTAGCCCCCAACAGCCTTTTTTTTCATAACACTTTAACCAGAGTGACGGGAGAGCGGCATTTCAGAAAACGTGCTTATCTCGGCGAGAAAAAGCGATTTCGGCAATAAAATTTAAAACGCGTGTAAAACATAAACCAAACGATGAAATTGGTTATTTCTTCATGTATAATGATCAACTCGATACTCCCTAGCCCCCAACAGCCTTTTTTTTCATAACACTTTAACCAGAGTGACGGGAGAGCGGCATTTCAGAAAACGTGCTTATCTCGGCGAGAAAAAGCGATTTCGGCAATAAAATTTAAAACGCGTGTAAAACATAAACCAAACGATGAAATTGGTTATTTCTTCATGTATAATGATCAACTCGATACTCCCTAGCCCCCAACAGCCTTTTTTTTCATAACACTTTAACCAGAGTGACGGGAGAGCGGCATTTCAGAAAACGTGCTTATCTCGGCGAGAAAAAGCGATTTCGGCAATGAAATTTAAAACGCGTGTAAAACATAAACCAAACGATGAAATTGGTTATTTCTTCATGTATAATGATCAACTCGAGTCGAGCTCCAGGGAGAGAGGCTGATTTTTCGCTTTTTGAGGCCGACCGACGAACCGGCGCGGGGCGGACTCAAAAGCCCGCAGAGCCGTAGGCACTTAGAAAAGTTTCGCCTTTGGCTGTGAGCTCCAGGGGAGAGGCTGGTTTTGCGTTATTTTAGGCCGGCTGGAGAACCGGCGCGGGTCGGACGCACAATCCCCGCAGAGCCGTGGGCACTTAGAAAATTTTGCCAAGTTGGCTCTGAGCGCCTGGTACCTAATATGGAAGTATAGAGGCCGACTTTCGGGCAAGATCACGCCGCGTTAGGCTTCCAGGACCCCGGCTAAGCAATTTTACCGGGCCGCCCGGTTCTTTTTTTGAACCAGCCCGGTTCTTTTTACACTTCCAGCTGGAGCTCAGCAGCGGCTTTTTGCGCAAGATCACGCCGGGTTAGGCTTCCAGGACCTCGGCTAAGCAATTCTACCGGGCCGCCCGGTTCTTTTTTTGAACCAGCCCGGTTCTTTTTACACTTCCAGCTGGAGCTCACGAGCGGCTTTTTGGACAAGATCACGCCGTGTTAGGCTTCCAGAGCCCCGGCTAAGCAATTTTACCGGCCCGCCCGGTTCTTTTTTTTAACCAGCCCGGTTCTTTTTACACTTCCAGCTGGAGCTCAGCAGCGGGTTTTTGGACAAGATCACGCCGTGTTAGGCTTCCAGAGCCCCGGCTAAGCAATTTTACAGGGTCGCCCGGTTCTTTTTTTTAACCAGCCCGGTTTTTTTTACACTTCCAGCTGGAGCTCAGCAGCGGCTTTTTGCACAGTATCACGCCGGGTTAGGCTTCCAGAGCCCCGGCTAAGCAATTTTACCGGGCCGCCCGGTTCTTTTTTTTAACCAGCCCGGTTCTTTTTACACTTCCAGCTGGAGCTCAGCAGCGGCTTTTTGGACAAGATCACGCCGTGTTAGGCTTCCAGAGCCCCGGCTAAGCAATTTTACCGGGTCGCCCGGTTCTTTTTTTAACCAGCCCGGTTCTTTTTACACTTCCAGCTGGAGCTCAGCATCGTGTAAAACATAAACCAAACGATGAAATTGGTTATTTCTTCATGTATAATGATCAACTCGATACTCCCTAGCCCCCAACAGCCTTTTTTTTTTCATAACACTTTAACCAGAGTGACGGGAGAGCGGCATTTCAGAAAACGTGCTTATCTCGGCGAGAAAAAGCGATTTCGGCAATAAAATTTAAAACGCGTGTAAAACATAAACCAAACGATGAAATTGGTTATTTCTTCATGTATAATGATCAACTCGATACTCCCTAGCCCCCAACAGCCTTTTTTTTCATAACACTTTAACCAGAGTGACGGGAGAGCGGCATTTCAGAAAACGTGCTTATCTCTGCGAGAAAAAGCGATTTCGGCAATAAAATTTAAAACGCGTGTAAAACATAAACCAAACGATGAAATTGGTTATTTCTTCATGTATAATGATCAACTCGATACTCCCTAGCCCCCAACAGCCTTTTTTTTCATAACACTTTAACCAGAGTGACGGGAGAGCGGCATTTCAGAAAACGTGCTTATCTCGGCGAGAAAAAGCGATTTCGGCAATAAAATTTAAAACGCGTGTAAAACATAAACCAAACGATGAAATTGGTTATTTCTTCATGTATAATGATCAACTCGATACTCCCTAGCCCCCAACAGCCTTTTTTTTCATAACACTTTAACCAGAGTGACGGGAGAGCGGCATTTCAGAAAACGTGCTTATCTCGGCGAGAAAAAGCGATTTCGGCAATAAAATTTAAAACGCGTGTAAAACATAAACCAAACGATGAAATTGGTTATTTCTTCATGTATAATGATCAACTCGATACTCCCTAGCCCCCAACAGCCTTTTTTTTCATAACACTTTAACCAGAGTGACGGGAGAGCGGCATTTCAGAAAACGTGCTTATCTCGGCGAGAAAAAGCGATTTCGGCAATAAAATTTAAAATGCGTGTAAAACATAAACCAAACGATGAAATTGGTTATTTCTTCATGTATAATGATCAACTCGATACTCCCTAGCCCCCAACAGCCTTTTTTTTCATAACACTTTAACCAGAGTGACGGGAGAGCGGCATTTCAGAAAACGTGCTTATCTCGGCGAGAAAAAGCGATTTCGGCAATAAAATTTAAAACGCGTGTAAAACATAAACCAAACGATGAAATTGGTTATTTCTTCATGTATAATGATCAACTCGATACTCCCTAGCCCCCAACAGCCTTTTTTTTTCATAACACTTTAACCAGAGTGACGGGAGAGCGGCATTTCAGAAAACGTGCTTATCTCGGCGAGAAAAAGCGATTTCGGCAATAAAATTTAAAACGCGTGTAAAACATAAACCAAACGATGAAATTGGTTATTTCTTCATGTATAATGATCAACTCGATACTCCCTAGCCCCCAACAGCCTTTTTTTTCATAACACTTTAACCAGAGTGACGGGAGAGCGGCATTTCAGAAAACGTGCTTATCTCGGCGAGAAAAAGCGATTTCGGCAATAAAATTTAAAACGCGTGTAAAACATAAACCAAACGATGAAATTGGTTATTTCTTCATGTATAATGATCAACTCGATACTCCCTAGCCCCCAACAGCCTTTTTTTTCATAACACTTTAACCAGAGTGACGGGAGAGCGGCATTTCAGAAAACGTGCTTATCTCGGCGAGAAAAAGCGATTTCGGCAATAAAATTTAAAACTTGTGTAAAACATAAACCAAACGATGAAATTGGTTATTTCTTCATGTATAATGATCAACTCGATACTCCCTAGCCCCCAACAGCCTTTTTTTTCATAACACTTTAACCAGAGTGACGGGAGAGCGGCATTTCAGAAAACGTGCTTATCTCGGCGAGAAAAAGCGATTTCGGCAATAAAATTTAAAACGCGTGTAAAACATAAACCAAACGATGAAATTGGTTATTTCTTCATGTATAATGATCAACTCGATACTCCCTAGCCCCCAACAGCCTTTTTTTTCATAACACTTTAACCAGAGTGACGGGAGAGCGGCATTTCAGAAAACGTGCTTATCTCGGCGAGAAAAAGCGATTTCGGCAATAAAATTTAAAACGCGTGTAAAACATAAACCAAACGATGAAATTGGTTATTTCTTCATGTATAATGATCAACTCGATACTCCCTAGCCCCCAACAGCCTTTTTTTTCACAACACTTTAACCAGAGTGACGGGAGAGCGGCATTTCAGAAAACGTGCTTATCTCGGCGAGAAAAAGCGATTTCGGCAATAAAATTTAAAACGCGTGTAAAACATAAACCAAACGATGAAATTGGTTATTTCTTCATGTATAATGATCAACTCGATACTCCCTAGCCCCCAACAGCCTTTTTTTTCATAACACTTTAACCAGAGTGACGGGAGAGCGGCATTTCAGAAAACGTGCTTATCTCGGCGAGAAAAAGCGATTTCGGCAATAAAATTTAAAACGCGTGTAAAACATAAACCAAACGATGAAATTGGTTATTTCTTCATGTATAATGATCAACTCGATACTCCCTAGCCCCCAACAGCCTTTTTTTTCATAACACTTTAACCAGAGTGACGGGAGAGCGGCATTTCAGAAAACGTGCTTATCTCGGCGAGAAAAAGCGATTTCGGCAATAAAATTTAAAACGCGTGTAAAACATAAACCAAACGATGAAATTGGTTATTTCTTCATGTATAATGATCAACTCGATACTCCCTAGCCCCCAACAGCCTTTTTTTTCATAACACTTTAACCAGAGTGACGGGAGAGCGGCATTTCAGAAAACGTGCTTATCTCGGCGAGAAAAAGCGATTTCGGCAATAAAATTTAAAACGCGTGTAAAACATAAACCAAACGATGAAATTGGTTATTTCTTCATGTATAATGATCAACTCGATACTCCCTAGCCCCCAACAGCCTTTTTTTTCATAACACTTTAACCAGAGTGACGGGAGAGCGGCATTTCAGAAAACGTGCTTATCTCGGCGAGAAAAAGCGATTTCGGCAATAAAATTTAAAACGCGTGTAAAACATAAACCAAACGATGAAATTGGTTATTTCTTCATGTATAATGATCAACTCGATACTCCCTAGCCCCCAACAGCCTTTTTTTTCATAACACTTTAACCAGAGTGACGGGAGAGCGCCATTTCAGAAAACGTGCTTATCTCGGCGAGAAAAAGCGATTTCGGCAATAAAATTTAAAACGCGTGTAAAACATAAACCAAACGATGAAATTGGTTATTTCTTCATGTATAATGATCAACTCGATACTCCCTAGCCCCCAACAGCCTTTTTTTTCATAACACTTTAACCAGAGTGACGGGAGAGCGGCATTTCAGAAAACGTGCTTATCTCGGCGAGAAAAAGCGATTTCGGCAATAAAATTTAAAACGCGTGTAAAACATAAACCAAACGATGAAATTGGTTATTTCTTCATGTATAATGATCAACTCGATACTCCCTAGCCCCCAACAGCCTTTTTTTTCATAACACTTTAACCAGAGTGACGGGAGAGCGGCATTTCAGAAAACGTGCTTATCTCGGCGAGAAAAAGCGATTTCGGCAATAAAATTTAAAACGCGTGTAAAACATAAACCAAACGATGAAATTGGTTATTTCTTCATGTATAATGATCAACTCGATACTCCCTAGCCCCCAACAGCCTTTTTTTTCATAACACTTTAACCAGAGTGACGGGAGAGCGGCATTTCAGAAAACGTGCTTATCTCGGCGGGAAAAAGCGATTTCGGCAATAAAATTTAAAACGCGTGTAAAACATAAACCAAACGATGAAATTGGTTATTTCTTCATGTATAATGATCAACTCGATACTCCCTAGCCCCCAACAGCCTTTTTTTTCATAACACTTTAACCAGAGTGACGGGAGAGCGGCATTTCAGAAAACGTGCTTATCTCGGCGAGAAAAAGCGATTTCGGCAATAAAATTTAAAACGCGTGTAAAACATAAACCAAACGATGAAATTGGTTATTTCTTCATGTATAATGATCAACTCGATACTCCCTAGCCCCCAACAGGCTTTTTTTTCATAACACTTTAACCAGAGTGACGGGAGAGCGGCATTTCAGAAAACGTGCTTATCTCGGCGAGAAAAAGCGATTTCGGCAATAAAATTTAAAACGCGTGTAAAACATAAACCAAACGATGAAATTGGTTATTTCTTCATGTATAATGATCAACTCGATACTCCCTAGCCCCCAACAGCCTTTTTTTTCATAACACTTTAACCAGAGTGACGGGAGAGCGGCATTTCAGAAAACGTGCTTATCTCGGCGAGAAAAAGCGATTTCGGCGATAAAATTTAAAACGCGTGTAAAACATAAACCAAACGATGAAATTGGTTATTTCTTCATGTATAATGATCAACTCGATACTCCCTAGCCCCCAACAGTCTTTTTTTTCATAACACTTTAACCAGAGTGACGGGAGAGCGGCATTTCAGAAAACGTGCTTATCTCGGCGAGAAAAAGCGATTTCGGCAATAAAATTTAAAACGCGTGTAAAACATAAACCAAACGATGAAATTGGTTATTTCTTCATGTATAATGATCAACTCGATACTCCCTAGCCCCCAACAGCCTTTTTTTTCATAACACTTTAACCAGAGTGACGGGAGAGCGGCATTTCAGAAAACGTGCTTATCTCGGCGAGAAAAAGCGATTTCGGCAATAAAATTTAAAACGCGTGTAAAACATAAACCAAACGATGAAATTGGTTATTTCTTCATGTATAATGATCAACTCGATACTCCCTAGCCCCCAACAGCCTTTTTTTTCATAACACTTTAACCAGAGTGACGGGAGAGCGCCATTTCAGAAAACGTGCTTATCTCGGCGAGAAAAAGCGATTTCGGCAATAAAATTTAAAACGCGTGTAAAACATAAACCAAACGATGAAATTGGTTATTTCTTCATGTATAATGATCAACTCGATACTCCCTAGCCCCCAACAGCCTTTTTTTTCATAACACTTTAACCAGAGTGACGGGAGAGCGGCATTTCAGAAAACGTGCTTATCTCGGCGAGAAAAAGCGATTTCGGCAATAAAATTTAAAACGCGTGTAAAACATAAACCAAACGATGAAATTGGTTATTTCTTCATGTATAATGATCAACTCGATACTCCCTAGCCCCCAACAGCCTTTTTTTTCATAACACTTTAACCAGAGTGACGGGAGAGCGGCATTTCAGAAAACGTGCTTATCTCGGCGAGAAAAAGCGATTTCGGCAATAAAATTTAAAACGCGTGTAAAACATAAACCAAACGATGAAATTGGTTATTTCTTCATGTATAATGATCAACTCGATACTCCCTAGCCCCCAACAGCCTTTTTTTTCATAACACTTTAACCAGAGTGACGGGAGAGCGGCATTTCAGAAAACGTGCTTATCTCGGCGAGAAAAAGCGATTTCGGCAATAAAATTTAAAACGCGTGTAAAACATAAACCAAACGATGAAATTGGTTATTTCTTCATGTATAATGATCAACTCGATACTCCCTAGCCCCCAACAGCCTTTTTTTTCATAACACTTTAACCAGAGTGACGGGAGAGCGGCATTTCAGAAAACGTGCTTATCTCGGCGAGAAAAAGCGATTTCGGCAATAAAATTTAAAACGCGTGTAAAACATAAACCAAACGATGAAATTGGTTATTTCTTCATGTATAATGATCAACTCGATACTCCCTAGCCCCCAACAGGCTTTTTTTTCATAACACTTTAACCAGAGTGACGGGAGAGCGGCATTTCAGAAAACGTGCTTATCTCGGCGAGAAAAAGCGATTTCGGCAATAAAATTTAAAACGCGTGTAAAACATAAACCAAACGATGAAATTGGTTATTTCTTCATGTATAATGATCAACTCGATACTCCCTAGCCCCCAACAGCCTTTTTTTTCATAACACTTTAACCAGAGTGACGGGAGAGCGGCATTTCAGAAAACGTGCTTATCTCGGCGAGAAAAAGCGATTTCGGCAATAAAATTTAAAACGCGTGTAAAACATAAACCAAACGATGAAATTGGTTATTTCTTCATGTATAATGATCAACTCGATACTCCCTAGCCCCCAACAGCCTTTTTTTTCATAACACTTTAACCAGAGTGACGGGAGAGCGGCATTTCAGAAAACGTGCTTATCTCGGCGAGAAAAAGCGATTTCGGCAATAAAATTTAAAACGCGTGTAAAACATAAACCAAACGATGAAATTGGTTATTTCTTCATGTATAATGATCAACTCGATACTCCCTAGCCCCCAACAGCCTTTTTTTTCATAACACTTTAACCAGAGTGACGGGAGAGCGGCATTTCAGAAAACGTGCTTATCTCGGCGAGAAAAAGCGATTTCGGCAATAAAATTTAAAACGCGTGTAAAACATAAACCAAACGATGAAATTGGTTATTTCTTCATGTATAATGTTCAACTCGATACTCCCTAGCCCCCAACAGCCTTTTTTTTCATAACACTTTAACCAGAGTGACGGGAGAGCGGCATTTCAGAAAACGTGCTTATCTCGGCGAGAAAAAGCGATTTCGGCAATAAAATTTAAAACGCGTGTAAAACATAAACCAAACGATGAAATTGGTAATTTCTTCATGTATAATGATCAACTCGATACTCCCTAGCCCCCAACAGCCTTTTTTTTCATAACACTTTAACCAGAGTGACGGGAGAGCGGCATTTCAGAAAACGTGCTTATCTCGGCGAGAAAAAGCGATTTCGGCAATAAAATTTAAAACGCGTGTAAAACATAAACCAAACGATGAAATTGGTTATTTCTTCATGTATAATGATCAACTCGATACTCCCTAGCCCCCAACAGCCTTTTTTTTCATAACACTTTAACCAGAGTGACGGGAGAGCGGCATTTCAGAAAACGTGCTTATCTCGGCGAGAAAAAGCGATTTCGGCAATAAAATTTAAAACGCGTGTAAAACATAAACCAAACGATGAAATTGGTTATTTCTTTATGTATAATGATCAACTCGATACTCCCTAGCCCCCAACAGCCTTTTTTTTCATAACACTTTAACCAGAGTGACGGGAGAGCGGCATTTCAGAAAACGTGCTTATCTCGGCGAGAAAAAGCGATTTCGGCAATAAAATTTAAAACGCGTGTAAAACATAAACCAAACGATGAAATTGGTTATTTCTTCATGTATAATGATCAACTCGATACTCCCTAGCCCCCAACAGCCTTTTTTTTCATAACACTTTAACCAGAGTGACGGGAGAGCGGCATTTCAGAAAACGTGCTTATCTCGGCGAGAAAAAGCGATTTCGGCAATAAAATTTAAAACGCGTGTAAAACATAAACCAAACGATGAAATTGGTTATTTCTTCATGTATAATGATCAACTCGATACTCCCTAGCCCCCAACAGCCTTTTTTTTCATAACACTTTAACCAGAGTGACGGGAGAGCGGCATTTCAGAAAACGTGCTTATCTCGGCGAGAAAAAGCGATTTCGGCAATAAAATTTAAAACGCGTGTAAAACATAAACCAAACGATGAAATTGGTTATTTCTTCATGTATAATGATCAACTCGATACTCCCTAGCCCCCAACAGCCTTTTTTTTCATAACACTTTAACCAGAGTGACGGGAGAGCGGCATTTCAGAAAACGTGCTTATCTCGGCGAGAAAAAGCGATTTCGGCAATAAAATTTAAAACGCGTGTAAAACATAAACCAAACGATGAAATTGGTTATTTCTTCATGTATAATGATCAACTCGATACTCCCTAGCCCCCAACAGCCTTTTTTTTCATAACACTTTAACCAGAGTGACGGGAGAGCGGCATTTCAGAAAACGTGCTTATCTCGGCGAGAAAAAGCGATTTCGGCAATAAAATTTAAAACGCGTGTAAAACATAAACCAAACGATGAAATTGGTTATTTCTTCATGTATAATGTTCAACTCGATACTCCCTAGCCCCCAATAGCCTTTTTTTTCATAACACTTTAACCAGAGTGACGGGAGAGCGGCATTTCAGAAAACGTGCTTATCTCGGCGAGAAAAAGCGATTTTGGCAATAACATTTAAAACGCGTGTAAAACATAAACCAAACGATGAAATTGGTTATTTCTTCATGTATAATGATCAACTCGATACTCCCTAGCCCCCAACAGCCTTTTTTTTCATAACACTTTAACCAGAGTGACGGGAGAGCGGCATTTCAGAAAACGTGCTTATCTCGGCGAGAAAAAGCGATTTCGGCAATAAAATTTAAAACGCGTGTAAAACATAAACCAAACGATGAAATTGGTTATTTCTTCATGTATAATGATCAACTCGATACTCCCTAGCCCCCAACAGCCTTTTTTTTCATAACACTTTAACCAGAGTGACGGGAGAGCGGCATTTCAGAAAACGTGCTTATCTCGGCGAGAAAAAGCGATTTCGGCAATAAAATTTAAAACGCGTGTAAAACATAAACCAAACGATGAAATTGGTTATTTCTTCATGTATAATGATCAACTCGAGTCGAGCTCCAGGGAGAGAGGCTGATTTTTCGCTTTTTGAGGCCGACCGACGAACCGGCGCGGGGCGGACTCAAAAGCCCGCAGAGCCGTAGGCACTTAGAAAAGTTTCGCCTTTGGCTGTGAGCTCCAGGGGAGAGGCTGGTTTTGCGTTATTTTAGGCCGGCTGGAGAACCGGCGCGGGTCGGACGCACAATCCCCGCAGAGCCGTGGGCACTTAGAAAATTTTTGCCAAGTTGGCTCTGAGCGCCTGGTACCTAATATGGAAGTATAGAGGCCGACTTTCGGGCAAGATCACGCCGCGTTAGGCTTCCAGGACCCCGGCTAAGCAATTTTACCGGGCCGCCCGGTTCTTTTTTTGAACCAGCCCGGTTCTTTTTACACTTCCAGCTGGAGCTCAGCAGCGGCTTTTTGCGCAAGATCACGCCGGGTTAGGCTTCCAGGACCTCGGCTAAGCAATTCTACCGGGCCGCCCGGTTCTTTTTTTGAACCAGCCCGGTTCTTTTTACACTTCCAGCTGGAGCTCACGAGCGGCTTTTTGGACAAGATCACGCCGTGTTAGGCTTCCAGAGCCCCGGCTAAGCAATTTTACCGGCCCGCCCGGTTCTTTTTTTTAACCAGCCCGGTTCTTTTTACACTTCCAGCTGGAGCTCAGCAGCGGGTTTTTGGACAAGATCACGCCGTGTTAGGCTTCCAGAGCCCCGGCTAAGCAATTTTACAGGGTCGCCCGGTTCTTTTTTTTAACCAGCCCGGTTTTTTTTACACTTCCAGCTGGAGCTCAGCAGCGGCTTTTTGCACAGTATCACGCCGGGTTAGGCTTCCAGAGCCCCGGCTAAGCAATTTTACCGGGCCGCCCGGTTCTTTTTTTTAACCAGCCCGGTTCTTTTTACACTTCCAGCTGGAGCTCAGCAGCGGCTTTTTGGACAAGATCACGCCGTGTTAGGCTTCCAGAGCCCCGGCTAAGCAATTTTACCGGGTCGCCCGGTTCTTTTTTTAACCAGCCCGGTTCTTTTTACACTTCCAGCTGGAGCTCAGCATCGTGTAAAACATAAACCAAACGATGAAATTGGTTATTTCTTCATGTATAATGATCAACTCGATACTCCCTAGCCCCCAACAGCCTTTTTTTTCATAATTCTTTAACCAGAGTGACGGGAGAGCGGCATTTCAGAAAACGTGCTTATCTCGGCGAGAAAAAGCGATTTCGGCAATAAAATTTAAAACGCGTGTAAAACATAAACCAAACGATGAAATTGGTTATTTCTTCATGTATAATGATCAACTCGATACTCCCTAGCCCCCAACAGCCTTTTTTTTCATAACACTTTAACCAGAGTGACGGGAGAGCGGCATTTCAGAAAACGTGCTTATCTCGGCGAGAAAAAGCGATTTCGGCAATAAAATTTAAAACGCGTGTAAAACATAAACCAAAGGATGAAATTGGTTATTTCTTCATGTATAATGATCAACTCGATACTCCCTAGCCCCCAACAGCCTTTTTTTTCATAACACTTTAACCAGAGTGACGGGAGAGCGGCATTTCAGAAAACGTGCTTATCTCGGCGAGAAAAAGCGATTTCGGCAATAAAATTTAAAACGCGTGTAAAACATAAACCAAACGATGAAATTGGTTATTTCTTCATGTATAATGATCAACTCGATACTCCCTAGCCCCCAACAGCCTTTTTTTTCATAACACTTTAACCAGAGTGACGGGAGAGGGGCATTTCAGAAAACGTGCTTATCTCGGCGAGAAAAAGCGATTTCGGCAATAAAATTTAAAACGCGTGTAAAACATAAACCAAACGATGAAATTGGTTATTTCTTCATGTATAATGATCAACTCGATACTCCCTAGCCCCCAACAGCCTTTTTTTTCATAACACTTTAACCAGAGTGACGGGAGAGCGGCATTTCAGAAAACGTGCTTATCTCGGCGAGAAAAAGCGATTTCGGCAATAAAATTTAAAACGCGTGTAAAACATAAACCAAACGATGAAATTGGTTATTTCTTCATGTATAATGATCAACTCGATACTCCCTAGCCCCCAACAGCCTTTTTTTTCATAACACTTTAACCAGAGTGACGGGAGAGCGGCATTTCAGAAAACGTGCTTATCTCGGCGAGAAAAAGCGATTTCGGCAATAAAATTTAAAACGCGTGTAAAACATAAACCAAACGATGAAATTGGTTATTTCTTCATGTATAATGATCAACTCGATACTCCCTAGCCCCCAACAGCCTTTTTTTTCATAACACTTTAACCAGAGTGACGGGAGAGCGGCATTTCAGAAAACGTGCTTATCTCGGCGAGAAAAAGCGATTTCGGCAATAAAATTTAAAACGCGTGTAAAACATAAACCAAACGATGAAATTGGTTATTTCTTCATGTATAATGATCAACTCGATACTCCCTAGCCCCCAACAGCCTTTTTTTTCATAACACTTTAACCAGAGTGACGGGAGAGCGGCATTTCAGAAAACGTACTTATCTCGGCGAGAAAAAGCGATTTCGGCAATAAAATTTAAAACGCGTGTAAAACATAAACCAAACGATGAAATTGGTTATTTCTTCATGTATAATGATCAACTCGATACTCCCTAGCCCCCAACAGCCTTTTTTTTCATAACACTTTAACCAGAGTGACGGGAGAGCGGCATTTCAGAAAACGTGCTTATCTCGGCGAGAAAAAGCGATTTCGGCAATAAAATTTAAAACGCGTGTAAAACATAAACCAAACGATGAAATTGGTTATTTCTTCATGTATAATGATCAACTCGATACTCCCTAGCCCCCAACAGCCTTTTTTTTCATAACACTTTAACCAGAGTGACGGGAGAGCGGCATTTCAGAAAACGTGCTTATCTCGGCGAGAAAAAGCGATTTCGGCAATAAAATTTAAAACGCGTGTAAAACATAAACCAAACGATGAAATTGGTTATTTCTTCATGTATAATGATCAACTCGATACTCCCTAGCCCCCAACAGCCTTTTTTTTCATAACACTTTAACCAGAGTGACGGGAGAGCGGCATTTCAGAAAACGTGCTTATCTCGGCGAGAAAAAGCGATTTCGGCAATAAAATTTAAAACGCGTGTAAAACATAAACCAAACGATGAAATTGGTTATTTCTTCATGTATAATGATCAACTCGATACTCCCTAGCCCCCAACAGCCTTTTTTTTCATAACACTTTAACCAGAGTGACGGGAGAGCGGCATTTCAGAAAACGTGCTTATCTCGGCGAGAAAAAGCGATTTCGGCAATAAAATTTAAAACGCGTGTAAAACATAAACCAAACGATGAAATTGGTTATTTCTTCATGTATAATGATCAACTCGATACTCCCTAGCCCCCAACAGCCTTTTTTTTCATAACACTTTAACCAGAGTGACGGGAGAGCGGCATTTCAGAAAACGTGCTTATCTCGGCGAGAAAAAGCGATTTCGGCAATAAAATTTAAAACGCGTGTAAAACATAAACCAAACGATGAAATTGGTTATTTCTTCATGTATAATGTTCAACTCGATACTCCCTAGCCCCCAATAGCCTTTTTTTTCATAACACTTTAACCAGAGTGACGGGAGAGCGGCATTTCAGAAAACGTGCTTATCTCGGCGAGAAAAAGCGATTTTGGCAATAACATTTAAAACGCGTGTAAAACATAAACCAAACGATGAAATTGGTTATTTCTTCATGTATAATGATCAACTCGATACTCCCTAGCCCCCAACAGCCTTTTTTTTCATAACACTTTAACCAGAGTGACGGGAGAGCGGCATTTCAGAAAACGTGCTTATCTCGGCGAGAAAAAGCGATTTCGGCAATAAAATTTAAAACGCGTGTAAAACATAAACCAAACGATGAAATTGGTTATTTCTTCATGTATAATGATCAACTCGATACTCCCTAGCCCCCAACAGCCTTTTTTTTCATAACACTTTAACCAGAGTGACGGGAGAGCGGCATTTCAGAAAACGTGCTTATCTCGGCGAGAAAAAGCGATTTCGGCAATAAAATTTAAAACGCGTGTAAAACATAAACCAAACGATGAAATTGGTTATTTCTTCATGTATAATGATCAACTCGAGTCGAGCTCCAGGGAGAGAGGCTGATTTTTCGCTTTTTGAGGCCGACCGACGAACCGGCGCGGGGCGGACTCAAAAGCCCGCAGAGCCGTAGGCACTTAGAAAAGTTTCGCCTTTGGCTGTGAGCTCCAGGGGAGAGGCTGGTTTTGCGTTATTTTAGGCCGGCTGGAGAACCGGCGCGGGTCGGACGCACAATCCCCGCAGAGCCGTGGGCACTTAGAAAATTTTTGCCAAGTTGGCTCTGAGCGCCTGGTACCTAATATGGAAGTATAGAGGCCGACTTTCGGGCAAGATCACGCCGCGTTAGGCTTCCAGGACCCCGGCTAAGCAATTTTACCGGGCCGCCCGGTTCTTTTTTTGAACCAGCCCGGTTCTTTTTACACTTCCAGCTGGAGCTCAGCAGCGGCTTTTTGCGCAAGATCACGCCGGGTTAGGCTTCCAGGACCTCGGCTAAGCAATTCTACCGGGCCGCCCGGTTCTTTTTTTGAACCAGCCCGGTTCTTTTTACACTTCCAGCTGGAGCTCACGAGCGGCTTTTTGGACAAGATCACGCCGTGTTAGGCTTCCAGAGCCCCGGCTAAGCAATTTTACCGGCCCGCCCGGTTCTTTTTTTTAACCAGCCCGGTTCTTTTTACACTTCCAGCTGGAGCTCAGCAGCGGGTTTTTGGACAAGATCACGCCGTGTTAGGCTTCCAGAGCCCCGGCTAAGCAATTTTACAGGGTCGCCCGGTTCTTTTTTTTAACCAGCCCGGTTTTTTTTACACTTCCAGCTGGAGCTCAGCAGCGGCTTTTTGCACAGTATCACGCCGGGTTAGGCTTCCAGAGCCCCGGCTAAGCAATTTTACCGGGCCGCCCGGTTCTTTTTTTTAACCAGCCCGGTTCTTTTTACACTTCCAGCTGGAGCTCAGCAGCGGCTTTTTGGACAAGATCACGCCGTGTTAGGCTTCCAGAGCCCCGGCTAAGCAATTTTACCGGGTCGCCCGGTTCTTTTTTTAACCAGCCCGGTTCTTTTTACACTTCCAGCTGGAGCTCAGCATCGTGTAAAACATAAACCAAACGATGAAATTGGTTATTTCTTCATGTATAATGATCAACTCGATACTCCCTAGCCCCCAACAGCCTTTTTTTTCATAATTCTTTAACCAGAGTGACGGGAGAGCGGCATTTCAGAAAACGTGCTTATCTCGGCGAGAAAAAGCGATTTCGGCAATAAAATTTAAAACGCGTGTAAAACATAAACCAAACGATGAAATTGGTTATTTCTTCATGTATAATGATCAACTCGATACTCCCTAGCCCCCAACAGCCTTTTTTTTCATAACACTTTAACCAGAGTGACGGGAGAGCGGCATTTCAGAAAACGTGCTTATCTCGGCGAGAAAAAGCGATTTCGGCAATAAAATTTAAAACGCGTGTAAAACATAAACCAAAGGATGAAATTGGTTATTTCTTCATGTATAATGATCAACTCGATACTCCCTAGCCCCCAACAGCCTTTTTTTTCATAACACTTTAACCAGAGTGACGGGAGAGCGGCATTTCAGAAAACGTGCTTATCTCGGCGAGAAAAAGCGATTTCGGCAATAAAATTTAAAACGCGTGTAAAACATAAACCAAACGATGAAATTGGTTATTTCTTCATGTATAATGATCAACTCGATACTCCCTAGCCCCCAACAGCCTTTTTTTTCATAACACTTTAACCAGAGTGACGGGAGAGGGGCATTTCAGAAAACGTGCTTATCTCGGCGAGAAAAAGCGATTTCGGCAATAAAATTTAAAACGCGTGTAAAACATAAACCAAACGATGAAATTGGTTATTTCTTCATGTATAATGATCAACTCGATACTCCCTAGCCCCCAACAGCCTTTTTTTTCATAACACTTTAACCAGAGTGACGGGAGAGCGGCATTTCAGAAAACGTGCTTATCTCGGCGAGAAAAAGCGATTTCGGCAATAAAATTTAAAACGCGTGTAAAACATAAACCAAACGATGAAATTGGTTATTTCTTCATGTATAATGATCAACTCGATACTCCCTAGCCCCCAACAGCCTTTTTTTTCATAACACTTTAACCAGAGTGACGGGAGAGCGGCATTTCAGAAAACGTGCTTATCTCGGCGAGAAAAAGCGATTTCGGCAATAAAATTTAAAACGCGTGTAAAACATAAACCAAACGATGAAATTGGTTATTTCTTCATGTATAATGATCAACTCGATACTCCCTAGCCCCCAACAGCCTTTTTTTTCATAACACTTTAACCAGAGTGACGGGAGAGCGGCATTTCAGAAAACGTGCTTATCTCGGCGAGAAAAAGCGATTTCGGCAATAAAATTTAAAACGCGTGTAAAACATAAACCAAACGATGAAATTGGTTATTTCTTCATGTATAATGATCAACTCGATACTCCCTAGCCCCCAACAGCCTTTTTTTTCATAACACTTTAACCAGAGTGACGGGAGAGCGGCATTTCAGAAAACGTACTTATCTCGGCGAGAAAAAGCGATTTCGGCAATAAAATTTAAAACGCGTGTAAAACATAAACCAAACGATGAAATTGGTTATTTCTTCATGTATAATGATCAACTCGATACTCCCTAGCCCCCAACAGCCTTTTTTTTCATAACACTTTAACCAGAGTGACGGGAGAGCGGCATTTCAGAAAACGTGCTTATCTCGGCGAGAAAAAGCGATTTCGGCAATAAAATTTAAAACGCGTGTAAAACATAAACCAAACGATGAAATTGGTTATTTCTTCATGTATAATGATCAACTCGATACTCCCTAGCCCCCAACAGCCTTTTTTTTCATAACACTTTAACCAGAGTGACGGGAGAGCGGCATTTCAGAAAACGTGCTTATCTCGGCGAGAAAAAGCGATTTCGGCAATAAAATTTAAAACGCGTGTAAAACATAAACCAAACGATGAAATTGGTTATTTCTTCATGTATAATGATCAACTCGATACTCCCTAGCCCCCAACAGCCTTTTTTTTCATAACACTTTAACCAGAGTGACGGGAGAGCGGCATTTCAGAAAACGTGCTTATCTCGGCGAGAAAAAGCGATTTCGGCAATAAAATTTAAAACGCGTGTAAAACATAAACCAAACGATGAAATTGGTTATTTCTTCATGTATAATGATCAACTCGATACTCCCTAGCCCCCAACAGCCTTTTTTTTCATAACACTTTAACCAGAGTGACGGGAGAGCGGCATTTCAGAAAACGTGCTTATCTCGGCGAGAAAAAGCGATTTCGGCAATAAAATTTAAAACGCGTGTAAAACATAAACCAAACGATGAAATTGGTTATTTCTTCATGTATAATGATCAACTCGATACTCCCTAGCCCCCAACAGCCTTTTTTTTCATAACACTTTAACCAGAGTGACGGGAGAGCGGCATTTCAGAAAACGTGCTTATCTCGGCGAGAAAAAGCGATTTCGGCAATAAAATTTAAAACGCGTGTAAAACATAAACCAAACGATGAAATTGGTTATTTCTTCATGTATAATGATCAACTCGATACTCCCTAGCCCCCAACAGCCTTTTTTTTCATAACACTTTAACCAGAGTGACGGGAGAGCGGCATTTCAGAAAACGTGCTTATCTCGGCGAGAAAAAGCGATTTCGGCAATAAAATTTAAAACGCGTGTAAAACATAAACCAAACGATGAAATTGGTTATTTCTTCATGTATAATGATCAACTCGATACTCCCTAGCCCCCAACAGCCTTTTTTTTCATAACACTTTAACCAGAGTGACGGGAGAGCGGCATTTCAGAAAACGTGCTTATCTCGGCGAGAAAAAGCGATTTCGGCAATAAAATTTAAAACGCGTGTAAAACATAAACCAAACGATGAAATTGGTTATTTCTTCATGTATAATGATCAACTCGATACTCCCTAGCCCC